>NC_046377.1:20273404-20573404 GCF_011125445.2 Fundulus heteroclitus
TGCATCCTTATCTAGCCCCAAAGGAATCCATAACAAACTTGGTGGGCCGTGATCTAATGCCTCAACGGCGCCACCTAGCAATTTCAAAGGACCCTTTGTATTCACTTACTTCATCGTAGAGACACGAGATTTGGTACAGTTGTAGCGCTCACCAAGGACGTCAGAATTTACAATTAATGTCATAGTACAAGTATCACAGGAAGTCGGCCAATTTTAGACTGAATGTTCTGATTTTGACACCATTTTTGACGTTTACAGCATTGGTTATTTGATCTAACTCCTCCTAGGGATTTCGACGCGAGCGGCTTGAAACTCGGTCAGTCTGATCATAAGCATGGCCAATTAAACGTTATCAAAACGGTAGAGTTTTTTGAGCATTTTGAAGGGGCGTTAGCAGGGGTCAAAGTTCACCTATTCGCCACAAAAAATAAAACTGTTTATCTCCTACACAGAAACACACAGAGGCACCAAAAACTTTCTGTGATTGATCATCATCGGGTCTCTTCTACAATATCCAATGGTCAAATGATGACATCACTAGGCCACGCCCCCTGACAATAGGCAAAAAACTGTTTATCTCCTACACAGAAACACAGAGGGCACCAAAACTTTTGTGATTGATCATCATCGGGTCTTCTACAATATCCAATAGTCAAATGATGACATAACTTAGGCCACGCCCCCTGACAACAGGAAAAACTGCTATATCTCCTACACAGAAGAAACACACAGAGGCACCAAACTTTCTGTGATTGATCATCATCGGGTCTTCTACAGTATCCAATGGTCAAATGATGACATCACTTAGGCCCGCCCCCTGACAACAGGGAAAAACTGTTTATCTCCTACACAGAAAACACACAGAGGCACCAAACTTTCTGTGATTGATCATCATCGGGTCTTCTACAATATCCAATAGTCAAATGATGACATCACTTAGGCCACGCCCCCTGACAACAGGAAAACTGTTATATCTCCTACACAGAAACACACAGAGGCACCAAACTTTCTGTGATTGATCATCATCGGGTCTTCTACAATATCCAATGGACAAATGATGACATCACTTAGGCCACGCCCCCTGACAACAGGAAAAACTGCTATATATCCTACACAGAAACACACAGAGGCACCACAACTTCTGTGATTGATCATCATCGGGTCTTCTACAATATCAATGGTCAAATGATGACATCACTTAGGCCACGCCCCCTGACAACAGGAAGTGTCATGTTTTATTGTCCATGGCTTTTTACAGGCAATTCATGTCGTGAATACATTACATAAATAAGATAATAATTCTTAGTCAGAGGAAATCCAAGGCAAAAAACAGTTAGAAAAGTTTTGGGTTCATATTTAATCAGAGTGAGACATCACAACTTGTTAGATCTCTATGTGAATTACGTGAGATAGTGAGTGCTCTCACCTTAAAAAAGATCTTTGACGTATTTTGCTCCGGGTTAAAAGCTGCTTTTCAGCGATGAAGCTAGGGAAACTGCTAATGTTGAAGTTGAATTGTTCTACACGCTTCTGCCTTGGAAAAATATTCGTCTTTTTACAAAAAGATGTTTAAAAGCCAGATTGGGAACAAAGGTTATTCAGAGAATGCAAGAAAAGGAAGCTTTTGTGGGGAACTTTGTCCTAGCTGTCTAGCTGCTATGGCCCCAGGACAGCACAATAGTTTTCTTGAAGTTTAATTTTGGAGAAGTAGAAACAAGTATTAATTTCAAAAGGTAGGTAAAAAAGGAAAAAAAGTTTTTACAAAATCTTAAAATGTTGGATAGTTGTTATTTCCATCTTGCTGTGAAAATTGGTGAAATATTATCATTTTTAATGCTTAGATATAAATCGCAAGGCCATTACTAAAATTGCCTTTTGTTGAAAATGTTTTTTGGCATACCATACTTTATATTTATAGGTAGCCTAGATGTGCATAATAAAGAGTGGAACTAAAACCTGGTCTAAAATTATTATGGAGCTTTAACTTGCTAAGAGTAATACTGTTAGATGATTATATCTTTAAAATGAGATAACTGTCTCAAAAATGTGATAGTTTATTTGGTCTGAAGAGATGATTGCAATTCAATGTTATTTATATAGCGACAATTCATGAAATATGTCATCTCAAGGCACTTTACAACGTCAAAATCAATCAGATTATACAGATTGGGTCAGATTATACACAAAAATTCCTATATAAGGGAACCAGTTCATTGCATCAAAGTCTTGACAAGTAGCATTCTCTCTTGAAGAAGCGTAGAGCCACAGGTGAGAGTCGTCTGCATTGTCCATGGCTTTGCAGCAATCCTACCTACTGAGCAAGCATGAAGCGACAGCAGGAAAAAAAACTCCCCATTTACGGGAAGGAAAAACCTCCAGCAGAACCGGGCTCAGTATGAACGGTCATCTGCCTCGACAGACTGGGGGGTTACAGAAGACAGAGCAGAGACACAACAAGAGAGACAAAAAAGCACAGAAGTTCTACATTAGATGGTAGTAGCGGGTGATCTGTCTTCCCTGGATGAAGCCACAGCTAACAGAACGCCAGACCAGGTGTGCCTACTATGAAGAAAAAAGAAAAATCAAAAGTTAAAAGCTGAAATTACAACAGTCATTCAAAATTGAAGAACAATAGACCCTGATGTCCTGCAGTAGCCTAAACCTATAGCAGCATAACTATAGAGGTAGCTCAGGGTAACATGAGCCACTCTAACTATAAGCTTTTTAAAAAAGGAAAGTCCAGCTTCTAGTGGAGAAGTTCAAGTATCTTGGGGTCTTGTTCACGAATGAGGGGAAGATGGAGCGGGAGATCGACAGGCGGATTGGTGCGGCGTCTGCTGTGAAGCGGGCGCTATACCGGTCCGTTGTGGTGAATCTGCACCAGATTTTTTGTGAGTCGTGGGGGAGCGCTGCCGAACACGTTCGTGTAAATCGCCCAGTGGACGGGCGGGCAAAATGCGTGACAGCATCTGCGGTGGCGGGCGGCCGGCGGTGCGCAAATCCCAGCGGTGGCCAAGGCCGGAGCGGCGCTTTGCTGCGAGGGCCGCTCATCACCGCTTGCGGTTTTAATTATTATTATTATTAATCTGCCACCCAAAGAGGGGCCTTTTTGGGGGCTTTATCATACTCAAAAACTCACCAAACTTGGCGGATGCAAGAAGACTGTTTAAAATTTTGTATTTTAAGGTCGTCACAAAAATCAAAACAAAAATGCCTCAACGGCGCCACCTAGCAATTTTCAAAAGACCCTTTGCTATTCACTTACTTCATCGTAGAGACATGAAATTTGGTACAGTGGTAGAGCTCACCAAGACGCTCAGAATTTACAATTAATGTCATAGTGAAAATATCACAGGAAGTCGGCCATTTTAGATTGAAGGTCTGATTTTGACCTCAATTTTGAAGTTTACAGCATTGGTACTTGATCGAACTCCTCCTAGGGATTTCGAGCGAGCGGCTTGAAACTCGGTCAGTCTGATCATAAGGCATGGCCAATTAAAAGTTATCAAAACGGTGAGTTTTTGAGCATGTTGAAGGGGCGTTAGCAGGGGTCAAAGTTCACCTACTCGCCACAAAACATAAAACTGTTATATCTCCTACACAGAAACACACAGAGGCACCAAACTTTCTGTGATTGATCATCATCGGGTCTTCTACAATATCCAATGGTCAAATGATGACATTGCTTAGGCCACGCCCCCTGACAACAGGAAGTGTCATGTTTTGTTGTAATTGGTCGCTATGTTACCCCCTTTAAGCTAATCAACATGAAACTGTGTCCACAGACAGAACACATGTTGATGTGTTGTGGATTTCAGGCCCAACTGGATTCGATGGAGCAGGGGGGCGTGGCGGCGTGGCATATTCACCTCAAACGCTGCTGTCATACGTTTGGCTCTGAATTCCACAGTTTTGGGCCAAGCTGCTTAAAACTCATTTGGATGCATCCTTATCCACCCCCCAACAGGAATCCATAACAAACTTTAGTGAGCAGGACTTAGTTTCTCCATAGCGCCACCAAGCAATTTTCAAAGGACCCTTTGCTATTCACTTAGTTCATCGTAGAGTAATGAAATTTTGTACAGTTGTAGATCTCAGCAAGACGCTCAGAATTTACAATTAATGTCATAGTGCAAGTATCACAGGAAGTAAGCCATTTTAGATTGAAATCTGAATTTTGACACCATGTTGACATGGTATCAAATACCATCATCATCAAGTTTGATCATATTTGATCAAACTTGTCCAGCAGGGGGCAGCAAGAGACCACAAATAAACCCCAAAGGAATTTCTCTTGGTAAGTAACTGATCTTAACTCTTTGGTTTCCTTATATATTTAAGTTGAACAGATATACAAATCCTGCTTGAAAACTGACAAACTTACTCTTGTTCAATACATTTCATTTTTTATTTATATAGCGCCAAATCATGAAACATGTCATCAGGGTGTACTGGGACAAAAAAAAATCGGCCCTGGCATTTTGGATTAGACTGGCCCACCACATTTTGTTGTGTACTGAATGTGTATACCAACTGTACAATACCTTGAGGTCAGGTTAATGGAAATTAGTGAGAGTGGACACTTAAAATACTTCTAAAATCTTAATTTATTAACACGGTAAAATGTAAACTCCATCACAGCACAGCAACTATTCTTAGATCAGAGAGAGAGAGAAAGAGAGGTGTCAGGGTCAATCACACATATTATCACGTTACATCATTATAAGAAGTTATTGTAAGTTGCTCATCAGATCTATTTAGTCTTCCAGATACTGTAGGGTAACATTGGACTAATGTGCACTCACTGTGTAAAAAAGGATGCCAATGACAAAATGAACCAGAGAAAGGCCTCACTTATCATGGAAAGAAAGAAAATATATAGTAACATAATATAAATTTTGATTTACTCAGTCATTTGTAATAAGTATTTTATTTATCTAATTTCCTAATTTTTGATCATATTTTCTTTAAAATCGCAGACTTTTTGCTATTTTCCATGTAAATCCTTGGTGGCGCTTCATAGCGAAGCCGGTGAGGCCGCAGCAAGCTTGGCCTCCCCTGGGATTGTGCAATCCCATGTTAACTGCGCTGACTTCCATTCTGTGAATGCATCTTCCTGTCTCTAGATCATAAATTCAATTGTTCAAACAGTTATGAACAGATTTTCCACAATTTAATATATGTGGATTACGAATTGTGTTTTGGTCATCAAACTGTGTGCAGATAACATGTTTTCGTGGTGCTGGCTGATCATAAACAGCAAAGAACTGGTTGTAAGTGAGGTCGGCAGTTCCTTGGCCGCTAGGCAGGGGGCGCTCAAGGGGCACCGCTCGTGATCCCAAATAGTAGAGTCAAAACAAGTTATTGATGTTTTATTAGCGAGTTTTGCTAAACAAGTAAAGCACTAAAAAGACTCTAAACATCCAGCGGAACAGGACTGATGAAGGAAGGCTTTCCTCCCTGGCAGTGAGCTCCATTGAGACTGAGAGACTTTTAAAACTGAAGAAGATAAAGAGAACTTTTACCGGAAAATTATGATATTTTTGTTCAGAAAGAGCGCCGCAGGGACTTAAATTATAAGTAGAGGTAAGACAGCGATACTTATTCATGTTTTGTTTTTGTGATAAAATGTGCGTAATGTGGGTTATAGTTTTAGAATGTGTTACAAATGCAGAAATCCATCATAACTCATAAACTGTTACAGTCAAATGACAAATAATTTATTTTTATTTTTTCATCAAATAATCAATATTTTTCCATGTCTCTTGGTGAATTAATTTGGCTCAATCAGTCTCCTTCAGCACTTTGCAACAAGTCTACTCTGTAGAGTGTATATATTTGTAAATCTGACTCTGATGACGTCAGTGCCTCACCAGCTATGAACCCTACCGCACGTCACTGACTACAACCACCGCCATATTTTACATCAGACAACGGAGCAGATGAAGGGCCTGCTGTTGGGAACATGTCAGTCAGTCTGACACATTTCGCAGCGTCTGTTTGAAGAACTCGTTTCTTTTTTTCGTGCAGTTTCTCTGCGCCTCCCTTGCGTTTCTTATCCATTACTACTGTGAACACCGCTGCACAAAGTTCCACATGGAGCGTGAAGGTGTTTTTCTACTTTATGATTGGCCTAGCCCTTTAGACTGTCAGGGATGATAACCAATGGGCTGCAGTAGCCCGTGGTAAGGGCCGGATGATCGGAACAGACTCTTGCACTGCTGATTTTATTTTTCTTTATGCATTATGCAAATATAACAAGACTGATATATAAAATAATAATAATAATAATACATATTATTAATATACTTGTCGGGTCTGCCGGCCCAAACAGCACGTCGGCCCACCGGGAAAATGCCCGGTACGTCCGATTACCAGTCCATGCCTGCATGTCATCTAAAGGAAGTTTACAATGTCAAAATCAATCAGATTATACATATTAAGTCAGATTATCCAGATTGGTAAAATAAATCCTATATAAGGGAACCAGTTGATTGCATCAAAGTCGTAACAAGCAGCATTCACTCCTGAAGAAGCATAGAGCCACAGGGAGAGTCGTTTGCAATGTACATGGCTTTGCAGCAATCCCTCATACTGATCAAGCATGAAGTGACAGCAGAAGGAAAAACTCCCCATTAACAGGAAGGAAAAACCTCCAGCAGAACCGGGCTCAGTATGAACGGTAATCAGCCTTGACCGACTAGGGTTTACAAAAGAGAGAGAAGAGACACAACAAGACAGACAAAAAAGCACAGAAGCACACATTGATCCAGTAATGTGTTTTACATTAGATGGTAATAACAGGTGATCTGTCTTCCCTAGATGATGTCACAGCTAACAGAACGCCAGACCAGGTGTACCTACTATGGAGAAAAAATAGAAAAAACAAAAAGTTAAAAGCTGAAATGACAACAGTCATGCAAAATTGAATAACAATAGACCCTGATGTCCTCCAGCAGCCTAAGCCTATAGCAGCATAACTATAGAGGTAGCTCAGGGTAACATGAACCACTCTAACTATAAGCTTTGTCAAAAAGGAAAGTCCCAAGAGCCAGCTTCTAGAGGAGGAGTTCAAGTATCTTGGGGTCTTGTTCACGAATGAAGAGAAGATGGAGCGGGAGATCGACAGGCGGATGGGTGCAGCGTCGGCTGTGAAGCTGGCGCTGTACCGATCCGTTGTGGTGAAGAGAGAGCTGAGCCAAAAGGCCCAGCTCTCGATTTACCAGTCAATCTACGTTCCTACCCTCATCTATGGTCACGAGCTTTGGGTCGTGACCGAAAGAACGAGATCCCGGATACAAGCGGCCAAAATGAGTTTTCTCCATAGTGTGTCTGGGCTCTCCCTTAGAGATAGGGTGAGGAGCTCAGTCATCCGTGGAGGACTCAGAGTAGAGCCGCTGCTCCTTCACATTGAGAGGAGCCACTTGAGGTGGCTCGGGCATCTGGTCAGGATGCCTCTTGGACGTCTCCCTGGTGAGGTGTTCCGGGCATGTCCCACCGGGAGGAGGCCCAGGGGAAGACCCAGGACACGCTGGAGAGACTCTGCTGGCCTGGGAACGCTTTGGGATTCCCCCGGAGGAAGTGGCCCAAGTGGCTGGAGAGAGGAAGGTGTGGGCCTCCCTCTTGAAGCTGCTACCCCCGCGACCTGACCCCGGATAAGCGGAAGACGATGGATGGATGGAAAAAGGAAAGTTTTAGGATTAGTCTTAAAAGTAGACAGGGTGTCTGCGTCACGGACCAAAACTGGGAGTTGGTTCCACTGGAGAGGAGCATGATAGCTTAAGGATCTGCCTCCCATTCTGGTTTTACAGACTTTAGGAACCACCAGCAGACCTGCTTTCTGAGAGTGAAGTGGTCTGTTAGAAATTACTAAAGTTTGTACACAACATACACATGTGGAATATTGCTAACGTGTTACTTTAGCAATATTCCAATTGCTAAAGTGTTACTTTTACATTATTACTTTTGGGTGTGTATCCACCAATTTAACTGTCAAACTTTCATAAAAGCTGTCTTAATGCAAGAAACGAAACCCTTAAACACATGAAATAATTAACTTTAAATAACTAAAAAGGTTTTGTTAACTTTTCACATGAAGCTGGATTAACAGCTAGTAAGATACCTTTGATTAAATTTGTATACTAGTGTTTAAACCAGGGGTGTCAAACGTACGGCCTGCGGGCTGGATCTGGCCCGCCGAACGATTTAGTCCGGCCCGGTGGCCGAATGCATTTTCATTATTCAACGGCTGTGTCTCCTCGGTGCATCGACCGATCTGCACCAGATTTTTTGTGAGTCGTGGGGGAGCGCTGCCCAACGCGTACGTGTGTATTGCATGGTAGATGGGTGAGGAAAATGCATGACAGCTTCAGCGGTGGCTGGCGGTGGGAGGTGCGCGTACCTCTAGCGGTGGCCCATAGGCCAGAGCGGCGCTTGGCTGCGAGGGCCGATCATCACCGCTTGCGGTTTTAATTATTATTAATCTGCCACCCCAAAGAGGGGCCTTTTTGGGGGCTTTATCATACTCAAAAACTCACCAAACTTGGCGGATGCAAGAAGACTGTTTAAAAATTTTGTATTTTAAGGTCGTCACAAAAATCAAAACAAAAATGCCTCAACGGCGCCACCTAGCAATTTTCAAAAGACCCTTTGCTATTCACTTACTTCATCGTAGAGACATGAAATTTGGTACAGTGGTAGAGCTCACCAAGACGCTCAGAATTTACAATTAATGTCATAGTGAAAATATCACAGGAAGTCGGCCATTTTAGATTGAAGGTCTGATTTTGACCTCAATTTTGACGTTTACAGCATTGGTACTTGATCGAACTCCTCCTAGGGATTTCGAGTGAGCGGCTTGAAACTCGGTCAGTCTGATCATAAGGCATGGCCAATTAAAAGTTATCAAAACGGTGAGTTTTTGAGCATGTTGAAGGGGCGTTAGCAGGGGTCAAAGTTCACCTACTCGCCACAAAACATAAAACTGTTATATCTCCTACACAGAAACACACAGAGGCACCAAACTTTCTGTGATTGATCATCATCGGGTCTTCTACAATATCCAATGGTCAAATGATGACTATGCTTAGGCCACGCCCCCTGACAACAGGAAGTGTCATGTTTTGCTGTAAACGGTCGCTATGTTACCCCTCTGAACTAATCAATATGAAACTGTGTCCAGAGACAGAAGACATGTTGTTGTGTTGTGGATTCCAGCCCCAAGTGGATTCGATGGAGCAGGGGAGCGTGGCGGCGTGGTGAAGTCACCTCAAACGCCGCTGCCATACGTTTGGCTCTGAATTCCACATTTTTGGGCCGAGCTGCTTAAAACTCACTTGGATGCATCCTTATCTAGCACCCAACAGGAATCCATAACAAACTTTGGTGGGCGTGATCTAATGCCTCAACGGCGCCACCTAGCAATTTTCAAAGGACCCTTTGCTATTCACTTACTTCATCGTAGAGACACGAGATTTGGTACAGTTGTAGAGCTCACCAAGACGCTCAGAATTTACAATTAATGTCATAGTACAAGTATCACAGGAAGTCGGCCATTTTAGACTGAATGTCTGATTTTGACACCATTTTTGACGTTTACAGCATTGGTATTTGATCTAACTCCTCCTAGGGATTTCGAGCGAGCGGCTTGAAACTCGGTCAGTCTGATCATAAGGCATGGCCAATTAAACGTTATCAAAACGGTGAGTTTTTGAGCATTTTGAAGGGGCCTTAGCAGGGGTCAAAGTTCACCTATTCGCCACAAAAAATAAAACTGTTTTATCTCCTACACAGAAACACACAGAGGCACCAAACTTTCTGTGATTGATCATCATCGGGTCTTCTACAATATCCAATGGTCAAATGATGACATCACTTAGGCCACGCCCCCTGACAATAGGAAAAACTGTTATATCTCCTACACAGAAACACACAGAGGCACCAAACTTTCTGTGATTGATCATCATCGGGTCTTCTACAATATCCAATAGTCAAATGATGACATCACTTAGGCCACGCCCCCTGACAACAGGAAAAAACTGCTATATCTCCTACACAGAAACACACAGAGGCACCAAACTTTCTGTGATTGATCATCATCGGGTCTTCTACAGTATCCAATGGTCAAATGATGACATCACTTAGGCCACGCCCCCTGACAACAGGAAAAACTGTTTTATCTCCTACACAGAAACACACAGAGGCACCAAACTTTCTGTGATTGATCATCATCGGGTCTTCTACAGTATCCAATAGTCAAATGATGACATCACTTAGGCCACGCCCCCTGACAACAGGAAAAACTGTTATATCTCCTACACAGAAACACACAGAGGCACCAAACTTTCTGTGATTGATCATCATCGGGTCTTCTACAATATCCAATGGACAAATGATGACATCACTTAGGCCACGCCCCCTGACAACAGGAAAAACTGCTATATATCCTACACAGAAACACACAGAGGCACCAAACTTTCTGTGATTGATCATCATCGGGTCTTCTACAATATCCAATGGTCAAATGATGACATCACTTAGGCCACGCCCCCTGACAACAGGAAGTGTCATGTTTTATTGTCCATGGCTTTTACAGGCAATTCATGTCGTGAATACATTACATAAATAAGATAATAATTCTTAGTCAGAGGAAATCCAAGGCAAAAACAGTTAGAAAAGTTTTGGGTTCATATTTAATCAGAGTGAGACATCACAACTTTGTTAGATCTCTATGTGAATTACGTGAGATAGTGAGTGCTCTCACCTTAAAAAAAGATCTTTGACGTATTTTGCTCCGGTTAAAAGCTGCTTTTCAGCGATGAAGCTAGGGAAACTGCTAATGTTGAAGTTGAATTTGTTCTACACGCTTCTGCCTTGGAAAAATATTCGTCTTTTTACAAAAAGAATGTTTAAAGCCAGATTTGGGAACAAAGGTTATTCAGAGAATGCAAGAAAAGGAAGCTTTTGTGGGGAACTTTTGTCCTAGCTGTCTAGCTGCATATGGCCCCAGGACAGCACAATAGTTTTCTTGAAGTTTAATTTTGGAGAAGTAGAAACAAGTATTAATTTCAAAAGGTAGGTAAAAAAGGAAAAAAGTTTTTACAAAATCTTAAAATGTTGGATAGTTGTTATTTCCATCTTGCTGTGAAAATTGGTGAAATATTATCATTTTTAATGCTTAGATATAAAATCGCAAGGCCATTACTAAAATTGCCTTTTGTTGAAAATGTTTTTTGGCATACCATACTTTATATTTATAGGTAGCCTAGATGTGCATAATAAAAGAGTGGAACTAAAACCTGGTCTAAAATTATTATGGAGCTTTAACTTGCTAAGAGTAATACTGTTAGATGATTATATCTTTAAAATGAGATAACTGTCTCAAAAAATGTGATAGTTTATTTGGTCTGAAGAGATGATGCAATTCAATGTTATTTATATAGCGACAATTCATGAAATATGTCATCTCAAGGCACTTTACAACGTCAAAATCAATCAGATTATACAGATTGGGTCAGATTATACACAAAAATTCCTATATAAGGGAACCAGTTCATTGCATCAAAGTCTTGACAAGTAGCATTCTCTCTTGAAGAAGCGTAGAGCCACAGGGAGAGTCGTCTGCATTGTCCATGGCTTTGCAGCAATCCTACCTACTGAGCAAGCATGAAGCGACAGCAGGAAAAAAAACTCCCCATTTACGGGAAGGAAAAACCTCCAGCAGAACCGGGCTCAGTATGAACGGTCATCTGCCTCGACAGACTGGGGGTTACAGAAGACAGAGCAGAGACACAACAAGAGAGACAAAAAAAGCACAGAAGTTCTACATTAGATGGTAGTAGCGGGTGATCTGTCTTCCCTGGATGAAGCCACAGCTAACAGAACGCCAGACCAGGTGTGCCTACTATGAAGAAAAAAGAAAAATCAAAAAGTTAAAAGCTGAAATTACAACAGTCATTCAAAATTGAAGAACAATAGACCCTGATGTCCTGCAGTAGCCTAAACCTATAGCAGCATAACTATAGAGGTAGCTCAGGGTAACATGAGCCACTCTAACTATAAGCTTTTTAAAAAAGGAAAGTCCAGCTTCTAGTGGAGAAGTTCAAGTATCTTGGGGTCTTGTTCACGAATGAGGGGAAGATGGAGCGGGAGATCGACAGGCGGATTGGTGCGGCGTCTGCTGTGAAGCGGGCGCTATACCGGTCCGTTGTGGTGAATCTGCACCAGATTTTTTGTGAGTCGTGGGGGAGCGCTGCCGAACACGTTCGTGTAAATCGCCCAGTGGACGGGCGGGCAAAATGCGTGACAGCATCTGCGGTGGCGGGCGGCCGGCGGTGCGCAAATCCCAGCGGTGGCCAAGGCCGGAGCGGCGCTTTGCTGCGAGGGCCGCTCATCACCGCTTGCGGTTTTAATTTTTTTTCTGTTTGTAGTCACCGTCCAGGAATCGGTATAAATTTTCCGGCCCGCCGAACAATTTAGTCCGGTCCGGTGGCCAAATGCATTATCATTATCAAACGGCTGTATCTCCTCGCTGCATCGACCGATCCACACCAGATTTGTTGTAAGTCATGGGGGAACACTGCCGAACGCGTTTGTGGGAATCGCCCGGTGGACGAGCGAGGAAAATGCGTAACAGCATCTGCGGTGGCGGGCGGTCGGCGGTGCGCGAACCCCGCCGGGCGGCACCGCGGCGGTGGCCAATAGGCCGGAGTGTGCTTGGCTGCGAGGGCCGATCGACGCCGCTTGCGGCTTTAACATCCTTCATATGCGGCCTATCAGCGTACCTCGGGTCGCTGTTGCACGTTCCATAACAACAATGTTTAAAAACCATGGTTAGGAGACGTCTTAGACTTGGAAAAAGCGGTAGTTTTACCGAGTAAAACCAAGGGTAACTACAGCGAAAGAGTTATTAGTGCAATGGAATGTTACTGCTTCATGTCATACATCACACGTCAATATTGACTCGACTCGGACTTGACTCGGATGAGTAGTGGACTCGACTCGGACTCGACTCGGATTTTTTTTTAATGACTTGGACTTGACTCGGACTTGAACACTGGTGACTCGAACCTGGACTCGGACTCGAGGCATAGTGACTTGACTACAACACTGGTAGATTCACTACCTTCAATTCACGCAGGATCCACAGACATCAGGGGTCTCATTTATAAAGCTTGCGTACACACAAAATGGGGCCTGAAACCTGCGTATGTCACTTTCCACGCAAAAGTTGGGATCTAGATCTCTCGATAAACCATACGGATATTTTAGCTTTACACGGCCACATTCCTAGCTAAAATCATTCTAAAACTTCTTTTGTGAGAAAGAAAGTGTAATTTATAAAACTTTTTGTGCGTTCTCCTTTCGACCATTACTGCATGGAGCTGCGGTCCACTGTTGCCAACTGTTCAGCAAGGAGAGTAGCTAGATGCCATCATTTGATCATGTGCTTGTGATCCAGGCTGTTGGAAGGAGAAGCTTTCGGCAAAACAAAAAGTGATTAAAACACTCTAAATATGTTTGGAACTACAAATGAATGTCATGAAGTAATTTATGAACACTAAATACATCAAATCTTACCGAAAAGACAGTTATCAGAGGCAGACAGTGAACCAAGAGAATAAGAGCATGTGTGAATCAAATTCAGGGTTTATTTTAGTGCAACAGTATCAAGAAAAAATGACTAGATTAAAAACTATATTTACATTATATTTAAAAGTGGTTAGGGACCCACGCCAGCACCTGCTGCCTAAAGACAGTAACTGCAGGTCGCCTTTGTGAACTGATTGTGATTTAAACTGTGTCACTGAGACTGTAATATTGAGAGATATAGCAATGCTTATATATTTCTAAACGACACATCAAAACTTACATTGTTTTTTTTTTCATAATTGATGCTGTCGATTATGTCGACTAGTCGTTGCAGCCCTACGCGCTACGTATGTCAACTGTATGTTTGTCTACAAACCTTATCACCAAAGCAAATTCCTTGTACATGTAAATACTACTTGGCAATAAAGCTCATTCTGGTTCTGGAAATCCCAGGGTACATTTCTGGAAGTTACGGGCTTCTGGAAGTCCTCAAACTTGTAAGGCGTATTTGGGCCTAGGTTGTTTTATGCACTGCAAAAACGGAACTAAAAATAAGTAAAATGTTCTTAAAATGAGTGTATTTGTCCTTGATTTGAGCAGGTAAATAAGATGATTTGGCAATTGAATAAGATTTTTGCACTTAAAATGGGAGCAACTCATCTCCATCATCTTATTTCAAGTGTAGGATGTCTAATTATCTTATTTTAGGGGTTAAAATTCTCATTCCATTGGCAGATAATCTTATTTACCTGCTCAAATCAAGGACAAAAACACTAACTTTAAGAACATTTTACTTATTTTTAGATCCATTTTTGCAGTGTGGCGTAACTTCTGACCCGTTTTTTTTTTTAAGGTTACTTTTTGGAAGGAGTAAGATACCTACTTGGAACGTAAAGGTTACTTTTAAAGAACTTGAGTTTTAACTGTATTTTTAATGTATTGTGCCAGTTTTATGTTTTTGCTTTGCCTTTCGTGGTCCCAGGATTTATTAGTCGGAGCTGCTAATACACCTTTTGATCCCTTAAACTACCAAGAAAGTAACCTGGAAGCAAAGCACGGGCTGTAATATCTTGAAACTATTCAAATAAAACACCAAGCTGCTTTTAATTCACAAGATCAGTAACTGATTTTACTGCTTTAGGCTCTGCCCACTATTGGAAGGTTCTGTTGTGAATGACCTTTCTGCTTATTTTAGAAAATAAAATGTTAAGTGCTAAAACACTTAAGTACTTTAAACTAGTGTGTTTTATGTTTCCAGGCAGCAGCACGGACTATGAACCGGTCTGCGGCCGTCCTCACGGCGTTCGTCTGGACCGGCAGGGTCAGCTGATCGTTGCAGACTCTTACTTCGGGCTTTACAGCGTCGACCCTAAAACGGGAGAAAAGACCCGACTGGTAGCCAACGCAGATGGTACCAATGGCAGGATTTCAGCTGTTTTCTTAATAAATGGAGGTGAATGAGGAGAACCTCATTGAGCCATCTCGACTGCGGTTCTCCTGTTCTGTCACTAGGAGCTGCTGGCGTTCCCTTCGGCTTCCTGAACGGCCTCGAGATTTCCTCCCGAACTGGGATTATCTACTTCACCGACTCGTCCAGCCGCTGGGGCCGCCGACACGTCAAGCTGGAGGCGAGTTAATCTCGGCTCGGTCGCGGTTTTTAGCATCTGGAAAGTAAAAACGCAGAGAAGCCAAAGGTTGCATACAGCTGGTAACCTGACAACAGCCAGCTGCATGTATCGCTTCGCCTAGCTCCACTCACATACATCTGGGACACGGCCCATTGAAAGTGATTTCCCCAACCAAATTTTTGGTCTGGCCAATCAGGACGCAGGGCGGGTGTTTCATGGATGTGACGTAGTTGAGAAGCCACCGCCGTGAGATTCCAACAACAATGGCGCCTCGCATCGAGGAAGCAAGCGTTAGCATTGATGCTGCTATTTCTTCCGTGTTGTCCAATCTACCTAATATTGTTTCATTAAAAGAACATCAGAGAACGGCTCTGAAGGCTTTTGTTGGTGGAAACCATGTTTTCGCCCTTCTCCCGACCGGATTTGGCAAGTTTTGTTTTCCGGGGCGCGTACGCGGACGCGCAGCGCGGACGCGCCCCGGAGCGGTTAGCGGTTAGCGCGAACCATATTCCTTGACGCGGTGGGCGCGGGATCGACTCCGACCCGCGGCGCTTTGCCGCCTGTCTTCCCCCCTCTTCTTAGCTTCGGTGTGACCACTACAGTGTTTCCCGCAGGAATTTGCTTATGCGAGGCGGACCGACTCGCGGAGCGGGGGGGTGGATGACTTTTTCTCCGCGGACCGGCTCGCGGAGCGGGGGGGGGTGGACAACACGTTTTCCGCGGCCGCCTCGCCAAGATAGCGCTGCGGGAAACCCTGCACTACAGCCGCAAACGCATAAAAAAAAAAAAAAGTTTTTTTTTTTTTTTCCGGCGTCGGTCTCATCAGCGTCACGGGTTAGCTTCGGTGTGAGTGGTTGAAATAGCACGTCGATAAAGATGACAGACAAGTGGCTTATCCAATCATATGCAAGGAGTTTTGATAAGGCCCAGCCTTCAGTAAGGCAAATCCTATGGCGGTGTCCCAGATGTATGTGAGTGGAGCTAGGCGGAGCGATACATGCAGCTGGCTGTTGTCAGGTTATACAGCTGGAGCCTTGAAGGTGCTTCAGAATAATTAGCTAAAACCCAGATGCCTGAAGGTTTCATTCTGGGGTTTTAAGTGTTTCTTGGTGAATGAAGTCCTTGAATGTAGAAGAGGACTCTCAGGACCATTTTGCCCATCCTGCAGGAATAAAGGAAATTCTTGCGTTTATGGGGAATTGATGTAGTGGCGGCAGGATGCACTTCAGAGCAATTAACTCCTCACAGGCTTTAGCTGTAGACATTTATAAGAACCTGGGAAAACATCCATCCACGTCCTAATGAATGAATAAATTCTCCCTAAAACATTAGCAGGTAAATTGATACATTTAATGAAAAAACATCCCATCTCCAAGAATAACAGTGCAGACACTGCTTTGCTGTTTTTAGGTTTAGTTTTGGT
Source organism: Fundulus heteroclitus (assembly GCF_011125445.2). Classification (NCBI taxonomy): domain Eukaryota; kingdom Metazoa; phylum Chordata; class Actinopteri; order Cyprinodontiformes; family Fundulidae; genus Fundulus; species Fundulus heteroclitus. Next base: position 20,290,046 of record NC_046377.1, read on the forward strand.
CTACTATTAATTTTATTTTAATATCTTTCGATGTCTGAGTTTATGCTAAGAATTGGAGCTGGACAGGATTGGATCTGGTCTGAAATATGATTAAATTTGTGTGGAAAAAATGCTGTTTGATGCTTCAGGTGATCGAGTTGAACAGCCTCGGACGTCTTCTCTCCTATGATCCTCGGAGTAGAAAGGTGACAGTGCTGCTGGACTCGCTCTACATGCCCAACGGCATCGCGTTATCGCCTGACGAGAACTTCCTGCTGTTGGCTGAGACTAGCATCGGACGCATACTCAGGTATGGTGGTGTGTTAAATGTTAAGCAAGTGGAAAGCTGAAAGGAAAGCACCAAATAATCCTAAATATTGTTAAGAAACAAAATTATTCCCAATGTGGGCTCTGCCCCACCAAATCATTACATGGTGGAAACACCTTTACTACACCTTTTGGGCGATGAGACTGAAACTTCTGCACATTTCTCCCGTCAAAGTACCTCAGATTGGCTAGAGCATCTGTGAACATCGGTTTGCAAGTCTTGCCATAAATTCTCAGTTGTATTAAGCTTTAGGCAAGGCAAGGCAAATTTATTCATATAGCACAATTCAGTACAAAGACAATGCAAAGTGCTTTATATGATTAAAATATAGCAAAATAAAACAGAATAAAAGCAAGTAGGAATAAAATGTAGATAGAAAATGGAACATTAAAAAAAAACACTAGTGGTGTTTCAGTTAACTAGAACAGTTGAAGGCAATCCTAAACAAATGTGTTTTTAATCTTGATTTAAAGGAACTCAGGCTCTAGACTTTGACTAGGCCATTCTTCCACATCAGTATGCTTTGATACAAACTATTCCAGCTGTACAGGTACAGCTCCAAAAAGAAGACTACCATGAAAAAGTTCAGTATTTTTGCTGCTCTTTTCGTAAAGGGAAACTCACATCTAAATTACACATAGAGTGAAATGTTTTCTAATACCTTTAAAACTTTTGACGTCCTTTTACTCGTCAACCCTTGAACAGTCGGTCTGTGGAGGCATGAAATATTTGACTCAACTGCGTCGCCTCTTTCTCAGGTACTGGCTGGAGGGCCCCAAGGCCGGCACCAAGGAGCTCGTCCTGGACAACATGATCGGTTACCCTGACAACATCCGCCGTAGCGACCACGGAACTTTCCTGGTCGGCATAACGACGCCGCGATTTCAGAAGTTCCTGCCTCCGTTCTTGGACCTGATCGCTCCGTACCCGGCAGTGAAGCGCTTCCTGGCCAAGGTCTGTGGTTCGTCTGGTAAAACTTAATGACGTTGGTAATTTTATTTTTTTTGGTATTTTGCCCGATTTTTAAACTGGGAACGATCACAGAACAACAGCTGTGGTTTTTGTCCGTTGTGAAATATTATCGAAGCCGTCTGGGAAAGTCAGGATGTTGTCAGTATTTTCCAGGTCTGGGTGAGTTTGGGAAAATATTTCTTTCTTGCTTTTATTGGTCCTTTCTTGTGTCCCTACATCTTTCCTTACCTCCTTCTGTCCTTCGCTCTTCACTTCTTCCCCGCTTTCTTTCATTCCTTTCCTCTGTCCTACCTCCATTTGTTCCTAGTGTCTTTTTTGCCTTCCTGTTTCCATTTCCTTCTGTCCTCCCATCTTTTGGTTCGACCTCCATTTATGTGTCCTCCCTTGTTTCCTGCCTTGTTTCCTCTCCTCTGTCCATTCTTCCTCCTTTACCCCTTTGTTTCCATAAACCTCATTTCCTTTATAGTTTCATTCTTTTCTGGTTTTATATTAAAATCCTGTCCTCTGTAGAATGTCTGCATAAATGAATGTAATAACATAAACTTAAAGGACAGCCAAGAACTCCAGACTCTACTTTTCCAGCTCTCTAAGTGTGTAGGATCCCAGTATAAACTGGTGATATTCTGGCTTGTGTTGGTGCAGGTGGTTCCTCTGAGCTGGTACAACCTCCTGCTGCCGCGCTACGCTCTGGTCCTGGAACTGGGAGAGGACGGACAAATCGTGGGAACGCTCCACGACCCCGAGGGCCGCCTAACGTGGGCCATCAGCGATGTCTTTCAGCACCGAGGCAGAACCTACCTGGGCAGTACTGACCTACCGTTCCTGCCCGTCCTGGAGGTGTGGGACAGCTGATGACGGCCTGCTGCTGTGTGAGCACAATTAATGTCTTTTGGTACAGACAGGAGGAAAGGTCCAAAAAAAACTCCTTTAAAGCAGCTTCAATCAGGAGGACTAAATGACACTGATTTATCACCAGGATGCATTAAATCTATTTTATGTTTAGATTAAATCAATGAAAAACATCAATATTTAACATATATTTCCTGCTAAAGCATCTATTCTAAAAATACTATTAGACATAAAATTTAGCCTTTTAAAGTTGCTCTGATGGTCTGTGTCCCCCAAAGGGAGCCAGAAAAAAAAATTGTCATTTTGAGTTTTAATTATTTAAAGCATTCTTTTCCGACATGAAACCAGTTATTAATACTGAAATGAAACGTATATCTTTAAATCTAACATTGATTTTCTCTGATCCACACAGGGTCAAATTTATTCATACACCGCCGCTATTTGTTGAAATGTTTCGCCTCAACCCAAGGCTTTTTATAGCAATTAACAAGCTTCTGACTGGATATCTGACCACTCCTCTTGTCTGAATTGGTACTGGTCGGTTTTCTAGAATGGACGGTACATTTAAGTGTAATTCAGAATTTAAAAAAAAAAAAAGGGGTAGAAGGGGTTTGGGAAGTACCTTGGTGCTTCTTGGATGTATTCTGTCCAAATGGTTTTAGGCTTTCAGGGCACTGCTACTTTAGTTCAGTTCAACAGTAAGAAGTCCATCATGGGTAGGAAAGGAGCTTCGGACTGCTGTGCCGAATTTGGACAGCCGCAAAGGCTTGTAGTATCCCACCTTAAGGGTTCTTAGGCAAAACTAGCTGTGAGAAAGAACATACAGGGTAGTTTTCCTACCTCCTTCCTTACTGACTGCACTATTCAGACAGCAATGGTGCACTTCTGCTTTGGCTGAAGAGTGAATCCATTTCATTCATGTCCTTATTTTGTCTCCTTCCTAATTGATGGTTTGTGTCTAAATGCCAGGTGTCTGTCAGGAAGCTAACGAGGATTATGGCAGAAGCTTGTTGATGGATATAAAAAGCCACGTGGCCAAGGTGCAAATTGCAAAGAGACGTTTAACCCAATATTCGTGTAGATAAATCCAGAGATTTAGCCTGTCTTATTTAAATAAACCATTAAAAGCCAATTTTGTTGATTAAGACTAATTAATTGATTTAATCAGTAAAATACCTTCAGGACACAGGTTGGATGGAGTTTAATTGTTTTTTAATAATGTATTTACTTCGGTATATAAATCCACAGTAAAAAAAATAATTCTGTAGAGATTTAGAATAGAAGAAAGAAAGTCAACAGTGAAAATTTCTTTATTTGGACAAAAACACGAGAAAAATACATGAAATCTCTGACACGTTTAAAAGTGCATCTTGAAGAAAGAAAAACAAGTTTGCATTATACTCAAGAAAAACATTAGTAACAGCTGGAAAACCTTTTCTGGATGTGATTCTCAGGTTTTACGCCCCCTCTTAAAATAATGATGCAGTTGCAGTTTTAAAGGAGCATTTCACCATTTAAAAAGGACAGAAAACTGTTTATACTTCACAATATGATGGAGCCTAAAACTGTAACTTTAAAATGCTAATAAATTAAACCAGAAAATTCCCTTAAAGATTAAATAATGTCCCAGATCAAAACTTTAAATTAAAAACAGATAAAAAAGACTAAATTTGACATTTTGAAAGTTAAAATTGTTTTTCTAATTTACCAAAAATTTTAACTTGGCAGCACAATCACTGATTAGGCAAAGTTAACTTGATGATAAAATGTGAAAGTTTTGGATAAAATGCACCAAACTGAACAACACTGAGCTGCATTACACTGTTAATGGATTTAGAGCAGAGTGGTTGTGCTAAATTAAGCTTTTTAGCTGGGGTGCTGTGGAGAGGTTACAAGTAGGAAGCATCCTAATCAGCCAGTGCGATTAAAACTTTAATGTGCCTCCACACCTCTCTTCCTTAAATCATAGGAGCTTTAACGCCGGTCTGTTCCTTTCCAATCACTGCTGGATTGACGTCTCCGTTTGTTTTGATCTGATTCTGCTACAGCAGGTACCGTCATCTTTCAAATCTTACAAATTACTTGTTTAATAACGTCATGCTTCTACATGCATGGGTCCAGACTGCAGCGTCACTTTTCTACACACCTCATTTTGTAGTAATTTCTCCTACAGCTAAAACCAGGCTGCCTTCTTTTTAGTTTATCTAAACAGTTTGCAGGACAAGTATTTGAATCCTGGATCCCATTTATAAACTAACCATGACCAATCCTTCATCAGATGTCAACCAATGCAGACACTCAGTCTGCACTAATGAAGATATGATAAACCAAATACATAAAGTATTATCAAACTCCAGTCCTGCAACTTTTAGATGCCTCAACACCCCTGAGACATATTAGCACGTTGAAGCTCTGGCGAGCTTGACTGCATACTGATGAGGCAGTTTAGATTCAGGTGTGTATCACTGTCTCCTTTTCAACTTTGCTTCTTATTGCTTATTTTTTTCAGACCACATTTGTTTTAAGACAAAAGAAGTCCACTTTGGCCCCTCTCAGACTAGCTTGTCAGCTTCAGCCAACTGATCTGGATTTATACTAAAGACAAAGTATCTAATACAGGCGAGATGCTCCTTTCCTTCTCTGTAAATAAGATTGCCATTTTAAACTACCTTTGCTGTGATTAAATCTTAATCTGAAAGGCTCCAGGAAATTTAAGGCAACAGTTTTTTTCCCCCTAGGTTAAACATTGAAATGCAGTTGGAGAAAAAACTGTTATGATTAAACTTTCTACTGCCTGTGGATAATCCAAACAGTTCAGTAAAGACGTGCTGAACAGGAGACGCGATTTAAATTGATGCTTTAAGTCTTCAGCAATAATCTGTTTCACAAACATGAAGAGAAACCAGAGGTTTAGAGCTGAATATGGCTCCCAGAGACCCTAACCCACCTGATCCCTTCTCTGTCCATTCAGAGAAGACGGAGGGTCAAAAACAAGGCAGTGGCAGCAGGAAAAGGACTTCTTCTGTAATCCTGAAGTTTTGTCGTTTTTACTTGGGTCTGAGTCTGCCGAGCCTCCAGCTGTGGCTTGAAAACATCTGCCGGGGATTAAATTCAAACCTAACACTGGAGAAAAAAAAAAAAAAAACAACAACACAGGACTGATGTTTTTTAACATGCTGAAAATGCATATTTGTGACAGTAACTAGTGCAACTGTTGTAGACTTTGATTTGTGATGCATTTTCTACTTTTACTGTAAGACAGGAAGAAAGACTGCCTTTTTAATTTAGTGTTTGCTGTAAAAACGAAGATCATTAACACCAGTTTTCTGTTTTAGTTCCAACATAAATCACTATTCAAGATGTTTGTGATTCATAACTTTATATTTGCTGCTATTTTTCAACACTGAATGATTTAAACTGTTAAAAATAAACCAAGTAATTGTTTAACATTTGATTAAATGTGTTTACATGTCATACTATAGTTTGTGTATAAAATACACTGTCTCGGCATTGCATGTCATACCATGTATCACGGTAAAAATGTCATACTATACAATGTTTTATAATAAAATACTATGTCACACTACAGCATTTGAGTAAAATGTCCTACCATGTTTCACGGTAAGATACGTTATCCTATACCATGTGAATAAAAATGGTCATACCATACCATGCATGTCACTATAGTATGTGCAAGAATTATTAAATTCAATTTATATAGTGTCAAATTCAATCAAATGATACAGACGTACGATACTATGAAGGACATCCTGGTGGAGTATTTTTATACATACAAAGTATGTTTCAAGGTAAAATAGGTCATACTATACTATGTGCATAAAACATGTCATAATATACTGTGTGAATAAAGCACATCATGCTACACTATGTTTCATGGTAAAGCTTGTAATACTACATTATGTGCAGAAAATACCTTGGATCGTAAACGCCAGGTGTTCGACATGTCTGCCCAGAGCACGACTGCAGCATCATCAGCCGATGGTTCATCCTCTCCAGTACTTCTTGTTCAATGGTCTTTGCGATGTTGCTCAGCTGGTAGGGGTCTGCGGTCATGTTGTACACTTCCACAAACACCTAAAGGACACACAATCACACTTTCTCATCCAGCCACCAGATGTCGCCAAAGTCAGAAGATATAAACATGTTATATCTATTGGCCATGTATGCTTATTAGTGCAATCTACTGTGATTTTTCAAGCTGTATGCAAACGAAATTTCGTTCTGGACGCACTTTGAGCATACAAAATGACAAATAAAGCTATCTATCTATCCCCACATGTAAGCTATTCTGCACCACACTGCCCACACAATTACAGGTAAAATTCCTTGGTTTTTTGCATTTTTAAATAGATCTGCAAGCTCCCTCATGACAGACTAAAACATGCACAACATGAACACAGAAGATGGACACAAGGCTCCATACGTGTTCACAGAAAATAGGCCTTTAAATGAAATCTGTACCTCGTTGTCATCGAACTCGCAGTACTGCAGGTTAGCAGAGGGGGCAACGGTGCGCACGCAGGCATAAGTGTTGTTGTACGAGTCCTCGCACACACAGTCGGGAAAACATTCCTGCAGAAGAAACGTGCTCCGGTCATGTTAATTCGACAGACAGAATGTTAATGTAAACTCAGCTGTTGTTTTCATACCGACACTCCTGGTCCCAACAGCGGGCAGGCCGGGTCCGAAACGTTGCGTCCTTCTCCTTCATACTCCACCAGGATGTCTGTCCTCCAGCTGCTGCTGTTTATCTTCCCTTGCTGGTAAAACAGCAATTATTGAAAGCGTCATGTATCCTAGTTTGCAATTTCTTCAACTCAAAGTTTGTGCCTGCACAAATAGATTGAGATTTTTTTGTTTTTGTTTTAATTCGTCTGGCAGAATTGGGAGATTTCCTGGATTTTCCGCATCTTGTACAACTATTTAAAAGGGTTCAACTTGGGGATTCAGTCTGTTTCTATGTTGGTGTTTGCGATCTTTGTCCTGCTGGAACATCTAGCTGTTGACCTAAGGTAAAGCTGAAGAATATGTAAGTAGAGATGCACCTGAAGTGGTGGAAGCAAAACAGCCCCACAGGATCATACATAACATAAAATCTGCAATTTAAAAGCGTTCAACCGATTCCAGTTTACATTATTCATCAAATACAAAAATGTATATGCTTTGTGTTCATGAACTGTTTAAATTTTTTAAAGGGAATACCAAGTGTTTTAATAATGTAAACTGTGATTGATTTAGTTTTACAATATAAAATGGACAAACTTGTAAAAATGTAATGTAAATTAATAAATTCAAAGTAATGTCCCATAGACTCACTTTTGTTTTCCCTGTTAGTAGAAATGCTGAAAGAACACTGTTATACAAATACTTTGGAAATCAGAAATTTACAGGTACGGTGAAGAAAAATAACCTTTTTTTCCCCCTCAATGACATTTCAGACTAAACGTTCTCCATTTACGGCAGGATTTTGTGATTTTTTTTTTATTTAATTGTTCTTCAAAGTTCAGAAAAAGATTAAGATTACTATGTTCCTAAACGATTTGGCAAAGCCCAGATGGTGATGGGTTAGTTATTCAAAAAGGGACTTGGGAAAACTTCTGGAAAAATCGGCAACTCTACCTTTAAACTGAACACTAACAGCAAAAAAAAAAAAAAAACTTCACCTAGAACATAAATGCAAATAAGCTTGAGACGTTTTATGTATGTAAACTTTTAGTTTCAACTGTAACTTGTATTAAAGTCTATTTCTTGTTTGTACTTGTAAAAAAACACATGGACAACATGTTTTCTCACCATAATGGGGAGGAAGGACATGCCGTCCATTTGGGTCTTGTTGACGTTATAGCCAGCGATGTCCAGGATGGTCGGCCCGAGGTCGACGTTCGCCACCGGCAGCTGAAGAAAACCAGAGAGCAGATGGTTGAACATAGACAAATTAGAATTTCACTGTGCTGTGACATGTCTGCCAGTGTGGAAAGGATGTTGATCCTGAACGTCTCCAAGGACAAAGCAGATAATTATGGGCAATTCTTATAATCAGACTGAATTAATTTATCGTAAATTAACCAACAGCTGTTAGCCAAGGTCACATTATGGATAATCTCTGCTCAAAAGGGAACATTGGAGCTCCTTCCGAGTGACTGACACCCGTCTTCCCCGATTACTCAGTTTAATCAGGCAGTCAGATCTGGGGAGAGTCCTGGTGTTTCCAAACTTCTTTCATTTCCAAGTAATTGAGACCACAATCCTCCTTGGTGGAATCAATGCAGAGAAAATCTCCAAGATTTGTGGCTTTACACTATTTGGTCACCTGAAACTATTTATAGAGTAGAGTGTTCCTCTGGAAATCATGTAAAATCAAGTTTTATTGGGTGGACTCCAATCATGTTGTAGGATAATGAGTGCAAACGGCTGTTACTCGAGCGCTGTTTTATCAAAGCAAAGGCTGGGAATTATATTATTATATGGTATTGTGCGTAGGCGGTAACAAAAACATGCAACCTTCACAAGTTTAGATAAAACAATGGATTATTTTCATTGAAAAGAAAACACTGGATTTGGAGGCTTTACTCGATGTCTGCTTTCATTTAAAATTCAGTATCAGCAAAAACTGAAAGTTTGAAGAATCCTTTAATATTAAAGTTGCAAATTAGCAAAGAATTTACTGTATTTTGTTCTCCTGAGTAACTGGCTGCTGAATCTAGTCAGCAGCCAGTTACTCACAGGCTTCTCTGATGAGCGTTTACACTGCAAAAACAGATCTAAAAATAAGTAAAATGTTCTTAAAATTTGTGTTTTTGTCCTAGATTTGAGCAGGTAAATAATATTATCTGCCAATGGAATGAGTATTTTGACCCCTAAAATAAGATAATTAGACATCCTGCACTTGAAATAAGATGATGGAAATGAGTTATTCCTATTTTAAGTGCAAAAATCTTATTCCATTGGCAAATCATCTTATTTACCTGCTCAAATCAAGGACAGATACGCTCATTTTAGGAAAATATTACTTATTTTTAGTTCCGTTTTTGCAGTGTATTATTTAACCAACAGATAAAGAGAAAGAGTGACAGATAAAATAAACCCAAACATTATAAAAACAGTGAGATGATGTGAACATGTGCAGATACCTGGCTGGTCTGGTTGGGTTTGATGTTTGGTCCTCTGACCATGAGAGGAACTCTGATGTCGAACTCGTACAGCTGCCGTTTGTCCAGCGGCAGAGAGAACTGACCTGAAACAGAACCAAGCAGATTCGTTTCTCACGTCGCATGAAGAAAACTGGCCAGGATGGTCTCCAACACACTCACTCACCTGTGTGGTAGCCGTTATCAGAAGTAAAGAAGATGTAGGTGTTCTCTAGTTCACCTCTGGCCTCCAACTTCTTCACGATGCTCTCCACCAGATCGTCCACTGACAGCAAAGTTCGCCACCTGGAGCAAAGCAGGCAACACAAAGAGACGTTTGGTCAGTAACAGAGTGGGTAAAAACTGATATAAAAAGGTGAGAAATGTGAGAAGCAAGAAGTACAAGATGAGCGGAGGAAGACAACTCAAGACAGGAACAAATGAAACTACCAACCGTTTTCTGAAGGCATCATCGAGGAACTGAACCGAGGAGTTGGTCATGGGAGTTTTAGCTTGACGGATCAACCAGTGTTTGTCCTAGACAGACAACATCAAGTCAGATGAATAAGGTTGAAGCATTTTTTGTCAACAGTTTAGCAGTGGTGGACAAAGGGGAACTTTAAAACACTCTTCAACAGCCTACAAAGCTTTATTTGCTCCACAGCACAACAGGCACGATGCCTCTTCAGTTAATCATCCTCTAGCCAGTTTTTATTGTATAAATACAATAAATGGTTGAACATATGTCGTAGATGTAAGGAAGAATAGATGGAGAAAAAATAAATAAACGGATGCGTGATTGTATAATGTGTAAAGTTCACATAATAGCGAAATTTAAATACTCAAAAGCATATATTTTTATGTCCTGAGAGAAGTTTTGCTGCATATTTCTTTACGTCTTGCTATAAAAGTGGGCAGTTTTGCTCTACAGAAAAGAAATCTCAAGAAGGCATTCTAAGTGTATGATTGACGTTATTAAATGAAGGCTGCATGTAGCATCCCAATAGTATAGGAACCCGTTTAGGACCTCCAACCATTTGGATTATTTGTATTTATGCAGATTTATCATTAGGATGATGAGAAGGCCAAATAGCATGCAACGCTCAGCGTCCAAAAGCATGGAAAGGACAGATGGCCTTGCTTTCTGATGCTGCTGCTGCAGCGACAGGCAGAAAGAAACACAAATATAACTAATGTTGCTAATCCTAACTGACCTTAAACAGGAAATGTTTATTCGGGTTTAAGGTAGTGTTGCACCGATACCAGTATCGGACGGGGCCCCAATCCAGCATTAAATGGTGGTATCGGTAAGTACAAACAAATAGGCACCCATACCATTTTAATGTTTGTATGTCACTTGAACGCAGCCTTCTCTCTCCCGACTAGTATTATACATGTTATATAAGTTCATGAAAGTTGCACTATTTTGGCATTTGAGAGCCAAAACTCAGGGTTTAAAAGAGATTTTTCAATTATTAATGTAATTTTACTGTCTTATTGTTGCACTACAATTATACATGTTATAATTTCACGAATGTTGCACTATTTTGGCCTTTGAGAGCCAAAAGTTTATTCAACTATTGTCAGCCATTCCAGGTAGGCAATAAAAAGTTCTACCACCCTAAGTAGTATGCAGTTCTTCATATATACACATCAATTTCAAACAGATGATATCGGTATCGGCCAATACTTTACTACTTATTGCTTATAAGTAAGCACAGCCAGGTATCGGGGCCAAAAAATGGCATCGGCGCAACACTAGTTTAAGGTCACAGAGTCAAAATAAGAGGTTGTGATTTTTCACACAGTGTTCGTTTATGTAAAGCTGAAACCAGATATTGTCAGTGCGTCCCACCTTCCCATGGACATCAAAGTTGGGGTCTCTGGGAGCCTTGGTGTTGTTGAAGCTGCCCTGGTACTGAGGAGCTGCCGTCCAGGGGGAGTGGGGGGCCGGCGTGGACACCATCATGAAGAACGGCTGGTAGCTGGATTTATATTGGAGGAACTCTAAAGACCTGTTGGCCTGGGAGATAAACAAACAGAAAATTCATCACACCATTAGTCTTTTGAGTTAATTTCTACTCTTGAAACTTAAAGTGCCATTAATGATCAGACGTCTCACCAGCACATCCGTCAGGTAGTCTTTGCTGTAGTCCGCGCCATGTTTCTGAGCCTTGCCGTTCACCGACAGAGTGTAGTTGTAGTATTTGGAGTTCTTCTCCTGGAAAACAGAGATCACAAATCATGTTGGAGTTTGTTCAGAGAGAAATTAAAGCACTAATCTATCTGGAAATTCCTCTTTTAAGATTTCTTTAAAAAAAAAAAAAAAACTTGTTCAGTTTATAATAGTCTATAAAACTGAGTCGAAGATATTTTTTTTTTTACCAATATTTGTAATGACACAGCAAATTGGCTTTTTGGTTGCATGTTGCACGGTCCCCAAAAAAACATACGTTCAAGAATGTTCGTATATTATATAGCTTCCTTACACAAAGAGGGAAATATTTCAAGCCTTTAATTCTTGTAATTTGGGTGATTCTGATGATTGAGCATAACTTAGGCTTCAAAAGCTAAAATGTTGCCACCAAGGCTGAACTCTGTCTTACCAGTCCCAGCCAGTAGCTCCAGCCTAGCGGAACATGCTCCACTCCACCAGCACCAGGGTGTCCATACTGGAAGACATAAAGCACATGAATATCTCCTAATTATGTCCAGGCTGAGAAGCTTTTATACTGTTCTCATGAAATGTGGCAACGTAGAAAATCTGCTCCTTGTTTTGCTCACCTGGTTGAGGTATTTCCCTGCAAAGAAGGTCTGGTAGCCTCCGTAGGTCTTCAGCAAAGCGGGGAAAGTTTGAGGCTCCTCGCTCTTCTGCCAGGCTGTGCTGCTGCAGTTGCCCTCCAACGTGTTGTTGATGACGTGGTGGTTGTGCGGGTATTTCCCCGTCAGGATGCTGGCTCGACTCGGGCAGCAGAGAGGACTGGCGACAAACTGGGGAACAGGAGAAACGTCAGCATTTTGACCATCTGAACAGCCGGTAGGATTATGAAATTAAAACGGTATATTCCTTATAAGTATGAAACCCAAGTAGGGATGCAAGTTATCGATTATTGACTACATCTAAAGTTGATTGATCTTATCAATCGACTAAATTAATAGACAAGTGGCCATTTTCTTAAAAACCAGAGTTTTCTCTTGTATCCAGAGGGACGTTCCATAACATGAAGAGCTAATTTTTTTCTACAGTGTGCTGAATTTTAGAACAGGCACATCATTATATTTTAAGTTTATTGTGCCACCTGTATTAAATAATGACTGAGTAAACAAAAATGTTGGTTTTCTCATACAGTACACATTTTTTTATATAGTAAAAATCTATTAAGTAGCTGAACAGAAAAACAAGTTGAAGAGAATGAAAAATTAATAATCTGCTTGAAAGGCCTCACCATGAGCAGGGATTTTGGCACCAAGTGGTTTTCTATCTTGGTTGTATCGTTTTTCTGCGTAATGCCCTCCGCTTTTACGACATCACATTCTTGCCTTCTGAGCGCATCAGTGAGTTTTGGTTGAGAAACTGACGATGCTCTGCTCAATTTCAGCCGGGCTGCCTGGCAATTTAGCCGACATCTTATAGAACTTGTTGAGTGTTTATATTTAAAAACTGAACCACATAAAGAGCATTTTGCAGTACCTGTTTCATTAAGTATAAATTACGCTGATACCAGATGTTACCACATTTTTTTTTCCTTCTACAGTCACTTAGAAACCAGTCAGGCGCAGGGTTTAAAAAGCTGCTCCTAGACTGATCGAATCTGGGGCTGTAATGCATAAAAAGTGCTATATTTCCTATAGGATTCCCCATTTAAGACTATTAGTGGACTAAAAACGGAGCAGAAAGTAATAATTCAGTCCGGTCCGAACACGTTTTGTTTATGGTCGGAGAACAACATCAAACTTAGCATTTGACTTCCGTAATTATGCACTAGAGCGCCCTGCGCCATATAATGTCTGGTCAATGCAGAGACTGAGATGAGACACCTGTCGCTATGAAAGGTTGGTGAGAACCGTGCATCTGAGGTGCATTCTCGTGAGTTTTGTTTTCACACGGATTTACTCTATAGATAAAGCAATTTATGCCGTTTATAAACATAAAAAGGATAAAATGATCCAATGATGCATTTTGTTTTCACAGTAAATTATTACATCCATACAATATAAATTTTGTATTGTTAAAATGTGAAAGGTTTAAGTTATACCATGAAACAAACCTTTTGTGTCAGGGTATAAGACGACTTAGGCGGTGATACTTACTGCGTTTGTGAAGGATATCCCGGCGTCACCAATTAGCTTTTTGGTCTTGCTCAGTGGGTTCTAAAAGACAAAATAGCTTTTTTTAAAATTAGTGTTTTTTTTCATGGTTTGGAAAGTATTTGTTTTCGTCAAACTTGAAAAAAGAAACAAGATTCTTAGATATGTATTAAAAGACATAAAGCAGAGAAGTTTGTCTAAAACTTTAGAGTTTCCATAAAACTCTGTAACATGGAACAAAGATTTTCCCTTGTACCTTCAACCTTGAAATTAGAAAACTTAAAGTAATAGCCAGAGCAGATGCTTCCACCTTAATGAGGAGCTCAAGCTGCAAACTTAACTCCTCAAAGTTACTGAGCCCATCCTGAGGCAGCAGTAGGGCTGTGCATAAAAATCAATACAAAGATTATTATTGATGTTTTTAAAAACGATTTACTATTGATATTCTGGCTTTCAATATCAATGTACCTCCCGACCCCTAGGGTGCCTAATTACAGCGCGTTATTATTGTTCACAGCGAGGAAGTGCAAGCGAAACGAATTTTGACAGGATTTTGGAAGCGCATTCGTCCCTAAAATCTGACGTTTGGGCACATTTTTGGTTTCTGTGATACGTTAAATGCATTGAACCAAATGCACTTTATTTTCCTGTTAATATATCAGTGTTCTATAAACTTGCCCCTAATTACTTCATTCTATCAATTAATCTATAATATATATATTTTTATTCATTAACAGTTCAAAATTGACATATCACGTTTTGACAGTGCAAAGAACTTTCACTGTGGTGTAAAGCGATTTGGGGTCCCCGGACTAGTTAGTCATTCACACCCTGACGGTGGTGAGCTATGTTAGTAGCTACAGCTGCCCTGGGGCAGACTGACAGAGGCGATGCCTCCATACATCGGCGCCACCAAGACCCTCTGACCACTGCCAGCACACAGGACACCAGGACACAACGTCTGAGATAGTCAGAGCGGGGGATTGAACCAGCAACCCGCCAAGTGCAGGACGAACTCCTGCACCATGGTCACCCTACAGTAAACAACAACTTAAGCAGCTGCCCACGCATCACTAAATGCACCTGCCTTTTAGTTTGCTGTGCTGTTTAACGTACTTGTTTATATTTGTTGTGTAATGAACCATTGCTCTTTCCCTTTAAATGATTGGGGTTTGAAGGGAAAGAGGACTTTAAAATCCTTCTGTTAGTCTATAAATCCCTGAATGGCTTAGCACCTAAATACACAGAAATACAGACTTGTTATCGGTGTATAAACCCTCCAGAGCACTAAGGTCTTCTGGCTCCAGCCTTCACTGCATACCTAGAACCAGAACTAAACAAGAAGAAGCAGCATTTAGTTCCTACGCTCCACTTATCTGGAACAAACTTCCAGAAAACTGTAAAAGTGCGGAAAACCTGAGTTATTTTTAAATCAAGATTAAAAACACATCTGTTTAGGACTACTTTTGACTGTTCTACTGAAACAGCATTAGTTCAACTTTTTTAGTCCAACTGTTTATTGATGTTCTATTTTGTTTATACATTTTATTCCTACTTGCTTATATTCTGATTTATTTTCCTGTATTTTAATCATGTAAAGCACTTTGCATTGTCTCTGTACTGAATTGTGCTATACAAATAAATTTGCCTTGCCTTTGAGCTCTCGGCCCAGTAAGGTATGAAAAGGTGAGGAGGGTGAGCGCTGTAACTGTATAAGTTCACCAAGAGGTCCTAATGAGCTTGTGAGTTCAAGTAATTAATTTACCCTTTTCTATTTTATGAAAGTCTGATGGCATCTGTTCATCATGTTGCTGGGTTTAATATACGGTGGAATAGCGGCATGTCATGTTAGAGATCAGGGATGCCTATTACTGCGATCGCAATCAATTGCTAAGGCCTATTTGACTTGCTAAAGTTACACTAAAATAATCAGTTACATTTAAATATTAATTTACTGGAAATATCCGTTTCTAATTGCATTTAATTATGGTGTATAAAAACATATGCCATTCTTATTTATTATATTTTCGCATTTAATACTAACCTAATCCTTATGCTTTAAAAGTGTAAAAATATGTACTGTTCTTTTTTTACATAATTGGAAAAACAAAAGATCGCGTGTTGAATTAGACCAAGTTTTAAATACACTCTAAAGCTACTATATCTCTTCAAAATGAAAACCCGGATAACGCAATGAGTGGTTATTTGTCAGACACCCTACATGGGCCTGCATAGTTTCCCCGCTAATTTCACATTAAAAGATGGGGGTAAAGCTGTAGTGAAGACACTGCTGACTCTGTTAAGATTCTTAAATGATGGTTTCAACCAGGAATGCGAGCTGTCAGCTGTATAGACTGCACTAACAGTCAAATTCAGACACAGTTAGCTTTTTATTAATTTTTTTTAAACAAGGACATTCTACTCTGTGGCTGTTAAACTTTAAATATAAGTTGATATATGATTAAAGAATTGACCTACCAAGCCGCCCATCATGATGTCCAGGTCGTCGGTGAGGATTAAAACGATGTTTGGTCTCCGGTTGGATTGGCCAAACAACCCGCAGCTTTGCTCGCTCCACAGAGTGACGCAGATTAACAGACAACTCGAAAAGCTGCCCAAACTGAAGCTATTTGACCCCATTTTACGAATTCAGTTGGGAAACACCGAAGCTGGTCGCCTGCAGGGCCAGAGTCACGGCTGATAAAGGAGGAAAATGAGGCGTTCCGAGGCTAAAACAAAAACAGCTCTCAGCGGTATCCTACCGTGCTCCGCTGACAGGAAACGTTTTCCTGTGTGCGGGTCACGTGCTACAGCGCAGCTACGGAAGTCCCAATCAGCTGCCTGCCACTGACGTCGGTGTCGCTGCCATATTGTGAGTGGCATTTTGTGCGGAAACATTGAGTAAACAGACAAATCCTTCTTTTCAAGGTGGTTTAAATCAAGTAGTGTGACACACGTGCGGCACAACCCAGAACAGGATCTACCAGTAAACGGATTAAGCGGCTGTTTAGGACCCCGCTGTCGCTAGGGGCCTCCGAGATCGACCCACTAAAAAGGCAGTTGCGCCACTGCCTGCAACAAAAACCATAGAGCCTGCGTTAACCACGTATACTGTGAATCAATCAACAGCTACTTAAATGTGCAAACTTGCCAGTTCATAAGCTGTTTAAAAAAAAAAAAAATAATAATTATCTGAAAGATAGTATGTATTGCTCTCTGCCTTTTATTTTTTGTAAATACGTGTAGATAGAAATATGAAAAGGAGTAAAAACAGTAATAAAAGAAACAGAATATTCAGGTCCAGGGGAAGGCAATTTATGCCATGTTCCTACAGCTTCCTGAAGTAACATTAAATTTAGTATTACAACTTTTTAATAGCATTTGGAGAAAAAGCACAATTCCAAAAAAATATAAACAAATAAAAAGGGGCAACAACACTCCCATTCAATAAATAAATCAGTGGAAGATGCATCAAACCCAAACATCTCACATGAACAAATGGATATAGAAAATATTATTGAATAGCTTGGTGTTTATCATGGAACAAAGACAGTGGGATTCAGAACAGGTCGGTCAACAATGGAGGCACTAGTGAGAGTTTACTCAAGTAAGAGTAAAAAAGTATTCAGTAAGAAGGCTACTCAAGTATTGAACCAATCATAACAGCTGAAGATTTCACATATAAAAATAATGACAAAAATATAAGGTTATGTGCAAATTCTGGTATTTTTAAAGAGAAAAATGAAAACATATACAAAGAATAATTACAAAATAAATTCAGGCAGAAAAAACGATTTTCTAAATATATTTTTTTCAAAATTAAACTTGAACACAATACTTACAGCAGTTAATGTATTTTGCATTGTTCTAGCATACTTTTCTAACATACAGCTAGAACAGTGCAAAACCTTCAATAACGATATCTACTGTTAACTGTACGTTCAATTGACCTCCAAATGGCTCAATGAGCTCCGCAGATCGAAAAAAACATTAAAATAACAAAGCTCATGTACAAATAAGAAGTATCACTTTAACATAAACTGTAGGATTTTTCTTTCTGGTGCATTTTTGGTTAAAACAAGTATGTTCTTTATTAATGAAGTTACTCATAGTGTGTAGAGTAGACAGACATTTTACTTAAGCAAGTGTAGTGATATTTGACTCAAGTAAAAGTAAAAAGTATCGTGCGGTAAAACTGCTCCTAAAAGTACATTTTATTGAAATAGTTACTCAAGTATATGTAATTGAGTAAATGAAAATAGTTACTACCCACCTCTGTCCAGGAGTAGATAATCCCAGGTTGTGGAGCTTCAGGGCCAGCATGGCGTTGAAGGCTGAGCAGAGCAGGATGCTGCAGATGAGTCAGAGCCAAAGTGCTAACCAGACAGCAATCTCCTGCAGAACGATTCTCACTGTAGGTGTACTGCAGCCTGTCCAGGTCAGCAGGGCATGGCGTCCTTGATGTACTTCAAGAGAATCCTCTCGAAGCACTTCAAGAGAATCCTCTCGAAGCACTTCATGATGACTGAGCAACAAGACAGTAATAATTGAAGCAGGTCATGGTTGTTTTTTGGGGACAAGCATAATGATGGAGGGACCACGGAGAACTTATTTTGACAGTGTCAGAAAATATCCTTAATTGTGAAAAACAAAGCTTTTTATTTTGCCCTATCAGTTTTGTTTCTTGTAAGTGAAATTAATCTAGAAAGTTTGCAGGCAGAAATTTAGTCCTCTGCAGCCACATTCTGTCATGTTTACTCTTAAAGTTTAAGAATTTATAGTCACTTATATCATTTACTCTCAAGGTTTAAGAATTTATAGTACTTTATTGTATTTACTCTTAAGGCTCAAGTTTATAGTAATCTTACCCTAGTTGTATTTGTGTGGCCCAGGTGCTTTTGTTGGTTTGATCAAGAGGAAACTAATTAAATCCAATTTCTGTTCAGAAAAGCAAACACACCCTATCAATTCAATTCAATTTTATTGATATAGCGCTATATTCATGATACATGTAATCTAAAGTCGCTTTTCAAAGTTAAACTCAATTGGATTATACAAATTGGTCAAAAAGTTTCCTCTCTAATGAAACACAGCAGGTTGCATCAAGTCTCTCCAAGCAGCATTCACTCCTCATGAAGTAGCGTAGAGCCACAGTGGACAGTCGTCGGTACTGTTGATGGCTTTGCAGCAATCCTTCATTGTTTGTTGTTTAAATAAATTACAAAACCAGAATGTGATGAAATTGTCTGGCGTTTTTAATCAAATATTTGATGTGAAAAGATTTTTCCTTTCCATCGGATTCATGCGAGACAAAAGTCCCGACAGGCTGAATCATGGACAGCTTCCGTGTGTTTACTCCCGTGAACATTTTTCCCATTTACAATTAAAATCGTCACATAAACACAATTATTTTATGTGTGTTATATCCGCAATCTTGTTTTTTATCGACGGAATTGAGTTTATATTCTTTGCATTTTAGTTTTAGAGGTTTTAAGGGTCGAAAAGTGGAGAAAACTCGGCAGTCGGTGGACAGAATCAGAGAGTTTCTGACACCTTTGAGCGCTCCTGGAACAAAAGGAGAAAATCCTGGAAACCAAATGTGACCTCGGTGTGGAGAGAGAACACTTTTCTTTCAGTTAAAGTAAAATGTATAATAAAAATATTACATCTGAGGAAGATTTAAAGCCTTAAAGGCGGCGAAGAAAACACAGATGCGGACAGATTTGTGGCGGCAGCAGAGCGGCGGGCTGAGTTGTTTCTTCACGGTTCTCATGTGTGTTATAAGTCCCGCCTCCTGCTCTGAGCCGCACACGTTCACAGGAACATTAAGAGAGAAACATGGCAGAAGTAGCTCCAGCAGCGGCACCGGCCAAAGCCCCGGCCAAAGCCCCGAAGAAGAAGGCGGCGTCCAAGGCCAAGAAGGATGGACCCAGCCTCTCCAAGCTGATCGTGGCCGCCGTGGCCGAGTCCAAGGAGCGCAAGGGCATGTCTCTGGCGGCGCTGAAGAAGGTGCTGGCCGGCAAAGGCGTGGATGTGACCAAGGCCAACAAGCGCATCAACACCGCCGTCACCAAGCTGGCGACGGCAGGAACCCTGAGCCAGACCAAAGGCACCGGGGCGTCGGGCTCCTTCAAGCTGGCTAAGGACACCAAAGCGGCCAAACCAGCCAAGAAGGTGGTGAAGAAGAAGGCTCCCGCTAAGGCCAAGAAGCCCGCCGCCGCCGCCAAGAAGGCCAGCACCCCCAAGAAGGCTGCCGCCAAGAAAACAGCCGCCAAGAAGTCCCCCAAGAAGGCTGCGGCTAAGAAATCCCCCAAGAAGGTGGTGAAGAAGAGCCCTAAGAAGGCTGCTGCCACCAAGAAGCCAAAGGCTGCTGCTAAGAAGCCTGCAGCCAAGAAACCTGCAGCAAAGAAGCCCGCAGCTAAGAAGGCCAAGAAGTAAAGCTGCAAGACCAGCACTCAGTGCACCAAAGGCTCTTTTCAGAGCCACCACTTCTACAATTAAGACATGATTCCTCATCATTTCACCACATATATTAGAAATTAATAAGTTGGCTATAGCAGCCCAACATACGCTGCACAATACAGCTCCATTTGGTTCAACATATAACCCCTTTTAAAGTATTAAGTATTGTCATTAAACTGACAATACAATGATGTAAAGAATTACAACACTATCATGACTGAATCCACATATCAAAGTTGGATAACATTCTGTTTACTAAGTGGTGGGATGAGCAAGAAAATATACTAATATTTTACTACCGATCACTGCATTACAACAAAATAAATGATGGATTTTGTAAGAACCAACTTAGATAAATTCCCAATAGATTTTCACGAAGCCTGATAACGTCCCTCTTTATTGCTGCCAACAAACCTGCAGCCAAGAAAAAAGAGACAAAAGAGCCTGCAGGAAGCCAAGTGGAGGCTGCCAGCACACTTCTAGACATGAATTCATAATAGGCATTTTAACATTGTTTTCAAGGCATACATTTGTATGTTAAACTGGATTACCTGTTAAAACTGTGCAAACTCCAGTAAGTTACTAGTAGGTTTCAGTAAATCATTGGAAATTTAAGCTATACACTACATGGCTATGTCAATTCTAACTATTTATCTAGTTTTAAAGAGATAACCCACATAATAAAATTATCCTTGATTAGTGACCTCAAAGTGCATTAAATCAAGTCTTTAAATCAACATTTGTGTAGTTGTTGCTTTTAAATTACTTTGTTTTCTAGTCATTTTTACTTTGTGAAATAAAAAGAATGCACATCAATCATGCATCACACATGTTTTAATTTATAAACTGACTCAAAACTTTGGATTTAACTATATACAACAATTTAATTTTGTTATGAAAATTGCTAATAATTGTTATTCTAAGAATACAAAGATAAAGATATTTTGTGAATATAGGAAAAAGAATCGCCAAAATGAATTCCCGCCTGAATATCAGTCAACCCCTCTTTTATGTCCGTTAGATTTCTATCGCGCTTTATTTTGAAATTTTAAATCCAACCAATAGCTGAGTGAGAATGGTTTCACCGCGTGTTTAATCTGAACCAATCAGAAGCGATCTCGCCCCTGCCAGTCTCTTTATAAAGCCGCTGTTCGCTATCGAGTCTCATGTCTTCAGTTAGAAACGTGAAGAAAGCTATTTAGCTGCAATGGCCAGAACCAAGCAGACCGCTCGTAAATCCACCGGAGGAAAGGCTCCCAGGAAGCAGCTGGCTACCAAGGCTGCCCGTAAGAGCGCCCCGGCTACCGGCGGAGTGAAGAAGCCTCACCGCTACAGGCCCGGTACCGTGGCTCTGAGAGAGATCCGCCGCTACCAGAAGTCTACGGAGCTGCTGATCCGCAAGCTGCCCTTCCAGCGCCTGGTGAGGGAGATCGCTCAGGACTTCAAGACGGACCTGCGCTTCCAGAGCTCTGCCGTGATGGCTCTGCAGGAGGCCAGCGAGGCCTACCTGGTGGGTCTGTTCGAGGACACCAACCTGTGCGCCATCCACGCCAAGAGGGTAACCATCATGCCTAAAGATATCCAGCTGGCCCGCCGCATCCGCGGAGAGAGGGCTTAGATTGACCCCAGTACAAACACCCCAACGGCTCTTTTAAGAGCCACACACATTCCTCTAAAGAGCACACTTCCATATTTCCTTTTATTTTATATGATATAGGGTAAACACTTGTGTGAATTAGCAATCAAATTAAATATTACCACTAAGGAGAGGTGTGGACCACACATTGCTCTAAAGAGCAAATCAGATTCTGCTGTTCATCTCAACTACACTTTATATGTAAAGAAGATCATGATTGCTGGTATTTTGGGTTTGGGATTTCTCTTTGCAACGCTTGTTTTCATTAATCTTACCTAGCCTCCTAGAGTAATATTTTCCATTAACTCCTGCAGCATAAGTGCAATGATATTTTGTCTCGACATTAACTAGGAATATGTGGCAAACAATTTATGTAACTATAATGGTGTTCCCAATCAAATTTCCCCCATAGCTATTGTACATAAATTGTCCCTGTTAAACTAGTACTGCATTTCCTCCTGTTCTTTGCTTAATCTTGTTTCACTTGTGTTTTTGTACACTTGTACACTTGTTTTTGTACAAATCCTTCAGAGGCTTAGACTTTTTAATGTAACTACAAATTTGAAAAACTTCCTATTAACTTAGCTAACCGTGACAACAAAATTAGACAAAATCACAAATTAAACTACATCTGTTGTCTGCACATGTTTCTCCTTGAGAGGCCTAGACTGTTTTAAGATGTAACTACAAAATTGACAAACTTCCATAAACAACTACTTTTATTCTGGCCATTGGTTAATAAACAGCTTTCCCCCCACAACTGCCTTATTTGGAATAACGGTGGCTAATGGTATTCTATTTCTAAAACAATTGTGTAGAGGGACGGATGTTTAGATATGGGCATGTGTAGTTTGTAGTGCTGGGGTTATTTACCCTCCATATATTTATTAAGCCTCTCTTTCATAAAATCCACAATCTGGGAATACATTTTTTACATTTTTTTGCTCGGTGAAACTCATTAACAGTGATGATGAAATCACCCCCTAAAATGACCTTAATATCATGTCTGATGTTTTCCTTAACATTGTTATAGCCATAAATGTTACTAATAAGAAAAAAAAGAACCATTGTGTGTGATTACTGTGAGGATAGCACTGTATCAGATTTGGTGATTTAGATACACCAACATTTAACAGATACAATAGCAATATTATTATTCAAGTTGTGTTTGCTGCAGTACGGAAGTACTGCAGACTAGACAAAATGGTGTTTGTCTGCAGCAAACACCATTTTGGTTACTCCGTTATGATTATATATGTTTCTGTTTTTTCTTTTTTTTTCCTTTTTTCTTATTGTTTTTGTTTATTTGTTCCTATCTGATCTTGTCTTATCTGTGTTTTATTCATTTTATTTTCCTATCATTCTTGATTTGAGGATTACTTTGATAGGTTCATATTATTAATCTGTAATGTCCTATCTATTAAGTATAACAGTAATTGACAACTAAATTTGACAAAATGTCACAAAATAAAGTAGCATCTGTTGTGTAACTAAAATCAATAGATGTTTATATTATGCTGTCATGTATCTATTATTGTACTGTTACCATAAGGATCCCACATGGGAGTAAACAGTTTGTCTAAAGGTGATGAACTTTTTGCACTTTGGTATTTTATTTTGTAGAACCCATCTTCTGATGAACGGAAGTGATTACCGAAGTGAGGAAACTTGATTACACTGTTCTGATTGGACGATGTTCCGTCTGCTGAATTTTGACCAATCAGTGAACAGATGATCGCTATAAATGTCTGTATCCAACGAGATGCCGACATTCTTCTCTCTGAAAGAATTACCAAATAGTAAACATGTCTGGACGCGGAAAGACCGGAGGCAAGGCTAGAGCCAAGGCCAAGACTCGCTCTTCCAGAGCAGGTCTGCAGTTCCCCGTGGGCCGTGTCCACAGGCTGCTGAGGAAAGGCAACTACGCTGAACGCGTGGGTGCCGGAGCCCCAGTGTACCTGGCCGCCGTGCTGGAGTACCTGACGGCTGAGATCCTGGAGCTGGCTGGCAACGCTGCCCGCGACAACAAGAAGACCAGGATCATCCCCCGTCACCTGCAGCTGGCAGTGCGCAACGACGAGGAGCTCAACAAGCTGCTCGGAGGAGTCACCATCGCTCAGGGAGGCGTTCTGCCCAACATCCAGGCTGTGCTGCTGCCCAAGAAGACCGAGAAGCCCGCCAAGGCCAAGTAAACCTGCTTGGAAACCACAAACCCAACGGCTCTTTTAAGAGCCACCCACATCTGTCTAAAGAGCATTTTCCCATTACATAAATAAGTGACTTAGTCAGTAAGATTAACTGAAGCGCGTCTAAATAAAGGTTGCTGCCATAATCATGGTTTAGGAGGACAGGACCAACTAAAAACGTCCCCTTTGAGTTACTGATTACCAACTTGCTTTGCAATATTCAGAAAAAGGGATTTTAGAGAATATTATGAGATGCATCTTGAGATTTCCTTTAAAGGCCATTTTTCATACAAATGTAACCAGTAGCAAAACCAATATGACCATTTACACCAAATGCTGTTGGGGGACAGTATATTCCACCCATGTAATAAAATTACATGGGTGAAATATACCACCATTACGATGTATAAAGGTCACCCAAAAGCAAAACAAATGTGTCAACAATTGCTTATCAATTCAATCTTTGAAAGAATGTACTTATTTAATGACATTTAATGTTATTGTTAGTGAAATAGAATTACCTATTTCAATACTGAAGCGCAGTCAAGAAGGACCTGCCTATTTATGACTTGTTTCTCAGCTTCTGTCACGGCACTAGACCTGTGGTCTGTAACACGACTAACAAATCAAATATTAAAAAAGATGACCTACAGCAGATTGCATGTGCAAATTTGAATGTACATAGAAAAACTTCAAGTGATGAAGGGAACATATTTGGCTAAATAAAGTCAAATCTTTTTTTTAAAGTCTATCTTTTGGTTCCTGAACTTTTATAAACAAAAGAAACGCTTGTGCCGACCATTTTTATCTGATACATTGTTATTCCTACACTGTCTTCCAATTTGTTTTGTGGTCAAGAATCATGTATTTTATTTTAAAATATTGTTCAATAAGCGGAAATGTGTTGGACTCGTGGTTGGGAACTAGATGCGGAAGTCAAAAGATGGCGGGAGACCTGTCTTCCTTTACGTCCGCAGCCCGTTTTTAAAGCCCGATGTTCACAGCCGTCCTCCATTAGTGTTGGTACAGAATCAGTCAGAGAACAATGAGTGGACGCGGCAAAGGAGGAAAAGGACTCGGGAAAGGAGGCGCCAAGCGGCACCGTAAAGTCCTCCGTGATAACATCCAGGGAATCACAAAGCCCGCTATCCGCCGTCTGGCTCGCCGCGGTGGCGTCAAGCGTATCTCTGGTCTCATCTACGAGGAGACCCGCGGTGTGCTGAAGGTCTTCCTGGAGAACGTGATCCGGGACGCCGTCACCTACACCGAGCACGCCAAGAGGAAGACTGTCACCGCCATGGATGTGGTGTACGCTCTCAAGAGGCAGGGCCGCACTCTCTACGGCTTCGGAGGCTAAAGCAGCAGCAGCAGCTCAACCAACAACCCAACGGCTCTTTTAAGAGCCACACACATTTCTTTAAGACACCGTTCCTCTTTAAATTTCGTTCTTTCCGATTCAAGTTAATTATGAGGCCCATAAGCTGATTACGCTAACAACATGCATGCTATGTGTCAAATTGGGCTGGTTTCCACCCAATTAGGCTTATTTTGAACAAAAATAGCTTATGGGCAGGTTATAAAAAATTGGGAAGCTTTTCACAAATTTTGTTGGGCTTTTACTAACAAAATATATCAACATAGTTGGCAATGTCTGGAAGAAAACTATAAGCATTTTAATAATATGCCATGTCCTTCAACTCATTTTACTGATCAATTTATTTTTTAAATAAGTCGAATCTGTTAAATGACATTAATGAATAATATAAAACAAGAAAAGAATAATGGTTAATCAAGTGTTTGGTCAACGTAAATCCCTCACGAGGCGTTGAGTTCTACTGATCATAAAATTTCATGGCTGTGTTAAAGAAATGTTTTTACTATATTCTGTCAGAGAAATCAAGTTAAGGTAGATTTACTCGTGTTGGGAAGCTATTAATAAAAGTTTTATTTTTTTCTGGTTGATATATCATGATTGTTAAAGTGATCTTGTGTGTTATTTGGTTGGTTGTCTTAATAGTTCTGTGCTTTTAACATGAGAGAGTTTGAGAATTTGGCTTGTTTTTTCTTTTAAGTTGTGCAGGTTTTATGCTAGTTTGGGCTGGAAATGAAATCGACCATAAGAAGCAATACTAGCAATGAATAAAAGCCCAACAAGATAAATGTTATTTTCTCAATGTCAATATGATCTGTATGTAGGAAGACCGGTTTGTTTTTGCGCATCTGTCCTTAGTTGGACAACAAGAAAAGTTATACAGAATTGTTTTATTGTCCCACCATGGGGAAATTCAGTGAAAATGGCAAAGACCGTTCCAATTAAGTGACGAAAAAACAAGCTAATTTAATGTTAGTTCTCAAGCAAAAGGGGATGGGCATAATGAGAAACGTGAAAGGGGAACAAAGCAAAAATCCAATAGAGACCAGATCTCTATTTCACCGAAAATTTCACCGATTTTTCTTGGACACACGAGAGCAGGGCCGCACACGGTCAAAAGCTTTTTTTTTTTCTTCATAATTTTCTGTAACACGCTGCCCAAGAGCGCACACACAGTGACGGTAAACCTTCCGATGAGCTGAGCCAATCAGAGGTGGGAGACAGCGCAGTGTGATTTGCATGCAGCCTCTATAAGACCAGTCTCCCTCCCCCTGCTGGATCATTCGTCGCTGTTTGTAGGAACAAGTGATCAGGATGCCTGAACCCGCCAAGTCTGCGCCCAAGAAGGGCTCGAAGAAAGCCGTGACCAAGACGGCCGGCAAAGGAGGCAAGAAGAAGAGAAAGACCAGGAAGGAGAGCTACGCCATCTACGTGTACAAGGTGCTGAAACAGGTGCACCCCGACACGGGCATCTCGTCCAAGGCCATGAGCATCATGAACTCGTTCGTCAACGACATCTTCGAGCGCATCGCGTCCGAGGCTTCCCGCCTGGCTCACTACAACAAGCGCTCCACCATCACCTCCAGGGAGATCCAGACCGCCGTGCGCCTCCTGCTGCCCGGTGAGCTGGCCAAGCACGCCGTGTCTGAGGGTACCAAGGCCGTCACCAAGTACACCAGCTCCAAGTAAACAACCTGTTTACCGTCAACACGACAAAGGCCCTTTTAAGGGCCACACACATGTAACTTTGAGCAAGACTCCTAGTATTTTTATCTAACCGCATTCAATATTTTGGATGAAGATCGCCTGACAAAATAGAAATGCAATTTTTTTTTTTTTAAATGGAACCCGATACGTGAGACTTAAACACTAGATCAGTTCCTTAGTGTTAACTTTAAGAACTCATTTAGATTTTTATTTTGAAGAATTAATCCAGTGATTTGTGCTGTAGCGGTTTTATTAATAGGTGGTGCACCTGTTAATTCAAATGTTTATTTAAAAACCTTAAAAGCATTAAGCCTCACTGCTACAGGCCCGGTACGCAGCATTAAGTTAATGCTACTATATTAAACTACAATCTAAACAGCACATTCAGTAGTGCATTCTTGCTTGTGTAAACTTAAAGTGCAGGGATGTACTTTGAACAGATTCTCATTGTTTTGATAGTGTAAACAAGTTGCTGATGAACCAGCCCTTTGTTTTTTTTTATTTGGAGGTGGTGGTTTTGGGAGTAGTTTACCCTTAAGGTTGTCTTTGTTTTAATAACTCATGCAAATCATTTGTTTTCAGGATGGGATTTTTTTCAGTTAAGAGGATTTTTTTTCTTTCTGACATGCATAAAATTACCTTTTTGGGACATACAAATAGAGACGACTTCCATTACAGCCTCATAAAAACAATAATTGTTAGGCTTAGTCCATGGTTTACTCAACTACTTTAAATAGTACTATTGTGATGCACATGAACTGTAGAGAACTAAACTTTTTTTGTTTTAATCAGAATGGTTTTGAACAGTACACAAGGCTTTTTGGGCCCTGTGTGCGCAAGTTTTTAACAAACCAGGCCCACGCTGAGTTGTTAGATTTGTTTTCTCCAAACACTTTATTTCAGATATAGAACATTAAGAAAACAAAAGCTTTGCAGATAAAACAAAGAGTAATGTCAACAGATAACTAATAGTAGTTATTTTATTTTTATTTTCACAACCAAGGATAACTCATTTTTCACATCAGACAATTGTAAGGGCATGTATAAACAAATTATATTTAATTTCAAAACTTGTGCAAGTTGTGTAACAAGCAGGAACACAAAAATAAGATTGTGTGTTTAAACACTGGGTGTGAAGTCAAATGAGGGGAAGAAAAAAAAATAAAAAATGCACTGTGTTTCACACGGACTTAAAAGAGGGACGGACAACAAGGAAGAGAGAGCAGAGAAGAAAGCAAGCCAAAGAGGACGGAAGTTTGGGGGATCAGAGATCCTGGACACTTTGTGCAGAGGAGGACAAATCTGTGAGACGAGCAGAGAGGCAGCCGGTAAGACAAGCTGTAATGTCTATTAAATCAGACTGCAAGGTACCTCCAACAGGGCCTCCAGATTTGCCAGCTCATTAACACCCATTGACAGCAACACCTGAACTGAAGAGGTGGATTGTGGTGAAAGAAGTTTGGCATTGATTGATTGATTGATTGATTGATTTTATAATTGCACTGATTGTTGTGTTGTTGAATAGTGGATTTGGATGTTAAGTTTACCTATTAATTAACTTAGCATCATTTAAGAGAGATTTGCAACTGGAAGCTATTTATATTTATAAAATAAATATTTATGACTAATATTGAAAAGTAGATATTTGTATATTTAAATAAATGTAATTGTAAATATTTATACGAAATGTATTTTAAAGTTAAAGAACTTAAGTTTAGTTACTTGTTCATTTAACTTTGATTACTTTGTGGGTTTGATTCACAGTGGTTTGCTTTGTATTGTTTATATAGATTACCATTTCCTTTGTAGTTTAAGTGAAATTAATTTATGTAAATTAATTTATGGTTTAGTAATTGTTTGTTTATTTTTCTTCTTTTTGGGCTTGTTTAAAGGTTTTTACCTGCTTCTGGACCAATTTGCACATGTCCTGTCATTCACCAAATAAATGGAGGATAAAAGAAGGAAAACTGCGTGGTCCTTTGAGTAAAAACCCTGTTTATATAAGTCTGCATGAATTTGTCCATCCCTTTTTCAAGTGGGGAAGCTGAACTTGACACTGGGGGCAGATAGTCTACATAAAGAAGTTACCCTGATAAAAGTTTTATTTGCTTTCGGTTTCCTGAAGATGCAGTTTAGTACCTCATTATGACAATGTTTTATACACACAAGTGGGCATTCTAACAATCAGATCAATTTTATATACCTTGTTGGGGAATACAAAACTGTATTCTGAAAGGCCAAAAAGTGCATTCTTCTAGAGTAAAAGAAAACATTTTAGCAATTTGTTTAGAGATCAAATTACAAAGGATCTAACAAAATTGCTTTGCTTGTTTTAAAGCACTTTATAAATAAAGCCTGTATCCTTATGGATTGGGCAAAGTGCTGAACATATCTGCAAACTATGAACATATATTAAAATGATCAGAAAATAAAAATAAGGTGCAGGAACAATAAACATTAAACACAATAAAACCAATTACAACAAACACGGTCAAACTGAGGCTACATGAAACCAAAAACTGTATCCGCAAGTTTGAGCATAAAGATGGACCTGCATCAAGCCAGCGGAGCACTAATAGGCTGTAATACCTCTGCCAGGCCAGTAAGTGGTGTGCTAATGCTGCCACAGAAGTAAAGAAGGAAGAAGAGCAGAGCTAAAACAAATGCAGGAGAGGTAAAACAGGTTTTCCTGTGGACTGACGACAAGATGGGCCACACAGACACAGTATAGGAGCAAAATGTGTTAGTGTAAAATCCATAATACATTTAAGTGTCTAAAACACAACCCAAACTAATTTTGTATATGCTTTGTCATTTAAGGCTATGGCTAGAGGGTTTATCTCTTCGCGCACAGAGCAAACATCGAGAACTTCAGTCTACACCCACCTGCTGTGTGTACCCCACCATGGTTATTATAAATAACGATGAGATTGGACAATCGGCTCCCCTTTTTTCTTTAGCGACAGAAGAGCACTGATCGAAATCAAGATGTTCGTCAGCAGCATTCGTCTGTTCGTAATTGACCTCCATGCCGTCTGCGAGCTGCCTCGGTCAGCGGCATGTGGAAATTGTTGCACTTTATTTTATTTTGAGCGTCTCTCCCAGTCCAGCCGAGACAATCAATTTAGTAAAACTGATCACTGCAACGGTGTTTTCACAGGTCTGCCTAAAAAGTGGATCAGACAGCTGCAGCTGATCCAGAACGCTGCTGCCTGCGTCCTCACTAAGACTAAGAAAGAAACTACTTCCATGGCTCCCTGTATCTCAGAGAATATACTTTAAAATACTTCTGTTCGTCTATAAATCACTGAATGGCTTAGCACCTAAATACATCACAGACTTGTTATCAGTGCATGAACCCTTCGGACCACTCAGGTCTTCTGGCTCCAGCCTGCTCTGCAGAACTAGAACCAGACATAGAGAAGCAGCATTTAGTTCCTATGCTCCATTTATCTGGAAAAAAACTGTAAAAACTTAAAAGGAATTCAGGCTTTCAGCACTTTAAAATAAAAATTCAATCAAGATTAAAAACATTTGTTTAGGATTGCATTTGAGTGTGTGGCACACCCAAAACAGGTGACCACTATGGTCATATGTTTATTAGTAAATGAAAATATATATATACACACTTTAAGGAATGGCACAAGCAGTTGTGTTCCGGTTGCTATGGGAACGGACCTCCGCTCGCTCTCAGATCCAATTTGGGAGAAAACATGGAAAGCTGCTGTGTCTAAATCTCCGTTTATTTCATCTGTCTTTCAGGTCAGTAATGGGCAAACTGCCCATCTTTACATGTCTGTTTGATAACTGATTGTAGTGTTGTTTATAATCTAACAATAAAAGTATAAATAGAAAGTTTGCCGTTGATCAAGGCAGCTAGCTGAGGAAGGCTACTGTAAACCGTTAGCTAGTAGCTACCGTCTCGCAAACTGGAATAACGGTACTGCAGACGGCTGCCGTCTCTTGGTCCATGTTCACGTAACATAGCATTTTGAGCTCCGACACTCTGCTTGTTAGAAGCGGTTATGTTGACAAGTTTAATGAGTATGATTTAGCAAATACACACGGGTGAAGATGAATAAGTACACACTGTTTTTAGAAATGGTTATTTTGCCAACTTGAACAAGTAGGAATTAGTCCGCACAAACAGGGTTTACAAAGGGTTTTTGTAAATGGTCATTGCTGTTTAGTTTAAGTGATTTAAAGTGATTCTTATATCTTGTAGCCTTTGTCAGTAATCAAATGCAGTTTGAATGTTTTAGCCCAGTATTCGCTAGGCAGCTATATGCAGCTACAGCTTTAATCACAATGTAGCCATGTTAAAGCACTCTATGAAGCTGCAGTGGCCTTGAATAACTGATATGTTGGAAGATGAATATAGAGCAGGGGTCACCAACCTTTTTGAAACTGAGAGCTACTTCATTGGTACTGTATCACACAAAGGGCTTCCAGCACTGACCTTTGAACCAGCAGAGTCAGCATAATAAAGATAGTCATTTTAAAATCCATATAAATGCAAGTGTGATTACAAAAGTAGAGCAACAGACTAAAATAACATTTTAGATGCAGCTCACAGGAGGTTTATGCTAGTTTTAGAACAGGCATGAAGGCCCCGCATGTAGTCCTTGGGGGCTACCTGGTGCCTGCGGGCCCCATGTTGGTGACCCCTGATATAGAGTATAGGATATGTGATATTCTGTTATGTTGGGAGATGGCAATATGGCAATGTTTTGTATGAATTGTTTATGTGTGCATTGGGGATAAGATTGCTATCTACTATTGTATATTTGTGTATTGTGTGCTTTGTGTGTTGTGCACCACACTGGAGCTTGAGCGAGACAGTTGATGCACAGGTGTTTTGTGGTTTATTCTGAATAAATAACTGAGATCCAATTTGGGAGAAAACATGGAAAGCTGCTTTGTCTAAATCTCTTTTTATTTCACCTG
This sequence comes from Fundulus heteroclitus, assembly GCF_011125445.2. Lineage (NCBI taxonomy): Eukaryota > Metazoa > Chordata > Actinopteri > Cyprinodontiformes > Fundulidae > Fundulus > Fundulus heteroclitus. The sequence goes on from NC_046377.1 coordinate 20,321,940, forward strand.
TCTTTCAGGATATTTAAATTTGTTACTACAGTCCCATATTTGGGACCTGTAACAACTGTTTTACTGAAACATTAAAACCAGTTGGACTACAAAGTTTGCTTTTAGTTTATATTTTCTCATGTTTCATTTTGTTTCTAAATTTTATTTCTACTTGCTTTTATTATGTTTTTATCCTGTATATTAATCATGTAAAGCACTTTGCATCATCTATGTACTGAAATGTGCTATACAAATAAATTTGCCTTGCCTTCACTGAAGAAAAATCAGCGCAAACGTACAATAGCATGTGGGAACTTTTCAAGATAAATTAAAACTGTCAACATTTTATTTAAAAAGATGTTTCTCATAAAACAAGTTTATTACTATGCTCCTAAACTGATTTGAAAAACCCAATTCTGAGCATTTTAGCTCATTAGCCTCCATGTGACCTATTGGGTAAAAATGAGCATAAATCAAATTTTGACAGTCATGTTAGCGGACAGGTGTTCTTCATCCATGCTCTTCAGCATCCATGACATGAATCAACATTTGTCGCCGAGGTGAAAATTGATTTAATATTTTTGGTCTTGTGGATTTTTAATTAGTCCTTTTATGTGTATTGCTCCCCGACATGTAGAGACAAGTATATTGTTGGATGGTGACACACCAACGGTGACTGAGGCTACGTTCACACTGCAGGCCTTGATGCTCAATTCCGATTTTTTTGTGAAATCGTTTTTTTTTTGTGTGTCCGTTCACACTTACAAATATATGCGACTTGTATGTGATCTCCTGTGTGAACTGCATTCATACGCCTAAGTACATGCCGGAGTACAGGGGGAGGATCTGCAGGAGATCATTGAAGGCTTCAAACAGATGGGGTTTCCCGCAGTGTGGAGGAGCAATAGATGGGAGTAATATCCCAATAATCGCCCCAGAGAATCAAACAGACTATTTCAATCGCAAAGGGTGGCACTCAGTTATCTGCAGGGAGTCGTGGATCATCGATTTTGGTAAGAAATTGTCATATTTTCAAATTTTAAAGTACTGTAGGGCATTAAATAAACAAGGTATTCCAACAGCTTCACCAACATTTATGCTGGATGGCCAGGAAGCGTCCACGATGCCCGGGTTCTGAGGACTTCCAATGTTTATTGCCTGGCAGAGAGGGGGGAGCTTTTTCCACCAGTAAGCGTTTAACATTTAAGTACTAGTGAGTGATGGATAAAATTTTGTTCATGATGTATTATTTCATTTGACTAGTGTATTTTGCAAATTTTAGAACATTTTAGAACGTGAGGTGCACCTGTTCCTCCCATTGAAAGATGGGCAGAAGGAGGTGATGTAGCAGATGTGCAGCCCGCAAGAGTCAGAGAAGCACTTACTCAGTTTTTCAGTAACCAACGTTGAACTACCAACATTTTTATTTTTGGTGGTCCACTGTTAACACACATGTTCAAACATTTTTGTTCCATACCAGAAAAATAAAGTTTTCAACAGCGTTACCCGTTTTTACTGGTAAAATAGTATGGCTCTTGTAATGAAATTCTTTATCAACTTTAACAGCATTTAACAATGTTTTCGAATACAAAAACAGAACAATCCATATGAAAAAATATTGCACCTTAAATTCAAGTATTAACTAATAAAGTAAACTTAGCCTTTCATTGCAACTGCAGTATTTAAATCAAAATGCAGATCAGCATCCTTCAAAACAAAAATCAGGACTTTTCAAAAGTGCTTACATTTCATCCTCATCTTGAGACTGGAAGGCAGGAGGATAATCATGAGCATTAACTAGTGTTTCACAAAAGGATTGAGTGACACGTGAATGTGGATGAGCACTGTTGAACAGCAGTGGTTGATTTAAATCCTGAAGAAAGGACAGAGGCCAGATGTTGGATGGACCCGAAACTACAGGAAACGGTGAGGGATGAGTAGGAGGTTCTCTTGGGCTTTAAGGCTGCATTGGTGCCTGGTAAAACGGTGGCTGAGGAGGGTGGCTTAATCTCTCTAAGAACTGGGACAGCATGGAGAACATTTTACGTTCATGCTTATGCAGAGCTGCTTGCATTTTTAATAAAAGATCAGTGTCTTCATTTTTTTAGGGCACTGCCAATTTTGTCAACAAAGACCTCCAGTGTTTTCTCTAGCTTTGACTTTCTTTTTCTCTTATTAGCAGATCTTGCTGTATTAAGAAAAGAATAGAACCATTACACATTGTTATTTTTCTGTAAGACTAAGAGAACCCTAACCCAAGTGGACCATTCCTCAGTAAAATGAGCGGGGAAGATCTGTTCAAGCCCATTATAAAAACTTTTTATTTAGAGGTTCCAACCTTTTCCTTATTCAGTTTCAAAATTTGTTCTAAGTGTCTATGCGTGCTTTATAAAAAGTTGAGGTTACTTTTATTTACTTATGTATACTCTCTGTTCAGACACATGGCTGAAAGCCTACCTCCTGGCCCCTGGAGGAAACTTGGGGTGAATAATGTTCAGGTGAGACATTACTTCATTGTATTTGCAAACATTTACTATTTTCTTTCCATTCTTTTATTAAGATAGCTTGCTCACACCCCAGGGCCTAACATAGCAAGGGTGTTCCAACAACTGTGGCATGTTTGTTCTGATGTTAAGACCAATTCAGTATGTTATATTGTTATCTATAAAATGCTTGCTTACAACATTCAAAACTATTTAAAGTTTGTACCCTGGGGAAAATGCATGATATTATATTCACCAGTACCTTTTGACTTACAGTACGGTCTGTACATTATAACGGGGGGCTATGGAGAATTTTTCTGCCAAAACCCAAGAGCACAAATTTTTAATTTGAGAAAATAATTTCATCTTCTTGCACTCAAAACTTGTAATGCTCACATTCAAAACATATGCTTTCTCTCAAATATATTCTCTTCACCATCAAATCTTTGTTTCTGCTCTCAGATATGCTTCTTGCACAGATATGCAAAAAAAAAAAAAAAAAAACACTCTCTGCTCGAGTCTGAGATACACTGGCAAACCTGTAGTTCTATTTCATATAGGCTTCGCCCTTTAAGGCTCTCACCAGCGGATTTATCCCTTCGCGAGCGAGCACTGAAAACTTTAGTCCACGCCCACCTGCTGTGTGGGCCCCACTCCGGTCAGTATAAATAACGGTCAGACCGGACAATCAGCTCCCTTTTTTTCTTCAGCGAGCGATTAAAGCAAGAAAATCAAGATGTCCACCATCCGACTCTGCCATTCCTGCCAGAACGGCTACATCATTGGGTTCGACCTCCATGGCGTGTGTGAGCGCTGCCTCGGTCCGCGGCATGCAGGGCGAGCCCTCACGCCCCGTTCCTCCTGCCCCTTCTGTGAGCTCCTCCCGCTGGAGGACAAACAGAGGAGGGTAGCTAGCTTCACGGCGGCCGCTGATGGAGTTTTTCCCGTAGCTGACAGCTACCCGCTGGAACAGGCAATAGCATTTTTCAATGCTGGGCGGGAATCGGACGATTCCAGCTTCGAAAACGATGGCAACAACAGCCCCGCTGCCGCTTCTCAGCCGGGGAGCTTGGATGAGGAGGAGGAGCAGCTGATGGCGTACTTTGCCGACTCAGCTGCTGAGCCCGCCAAGCCAAAGCTAAAGGCGCCGGTGACGACTTACGCGCCTTTAACACGGGTGGAAGGATTCACAGAACGGTGCTTCCCTCCTGTCCCTCCTCTGGAGGCCAGCCTCGCCTCCGTGTTTGGGGCTAAGACAAACAGGCTCGCTGGACAGCGAGCTTTCTGATCGATCCCATCAGTGTGCCTCCCAGCTGGCCGCGGCCACTAATAACATCGCTCTCCTGGCCTTCAATTTGTCAAAGACAGCAGAAGAGCTGGATCTGCCGGACGAGGCGAAGAACCAGTTCTGCAGCTCCGCTGACGCCATCCTGAACCTCTGCGCGGCTTCGGCTGTCTGCTCTGCCCGCATTTCTGCCTGGCAGACGATGATCCAGAGGAACATCTGGCTGCATCTTTTCTCCTCCATCCCGGAGGATCTGAAAAAAAGAGATGCTGGGGAGCCCCATCAGCCAGGATGCCCTGTTCGGGCCTCACTTTAAGTCGGCGCTGGAGAAGCTCCAGAAAACCGCCGAAGAGTCGGAGACGCTTTGGGACCCAGCGCGGCAGCCTGCGGCCCAGAGAGGCCGTCACCAGCCAAGAGGAAAGAGGAGACAACCCAAGAAATGACTTCTTGGGGGGAATGTGTGTGATTCTGGATTTGTTAAATGTTTTGAAATAAAACACGAACTTCACTCTGAGGGCAAAATCCCAGCAGATTCCAGCCTTGCAGTGAGATTGGAAGATCCCACAGCGGCTTCACGCACATTCTCCACCCACGGTGAGCCGGTAGCCTCTAAACTTCTGTTTAGAGGCTACCGGCACAGCCAGCTGATAAAAGACTTATTACCCATGCAGACGTCTCTGTTGGCTTTACGTCAACTACTGTGGAAAAAGAAAGACGGTTTAGCACCGCATCAAATATTTTTGATGAAAAGAAGAATCGCCTGACAGCAGAAAAGAGTAGAAAAGCTCAAAAAGAAGCTGCCATGAAGTGAGATTTGTTGAACATTAGATCAATTTCTCAGTGTTAACTTTTTGAGGAGTCATTTAGATTTATTTTTGTATTTTCAAGAATGAGTTCAAAGACTGTTAAGCTTAATCCAGGTCACCTTCAATAGAAATCCTCTTACTGGAAGTGATTTGTTCTGATGCAGTTTTATTAATAGTTGCACTTTTCTGTTACTTCAAATGTTTATTTGAAAACCTTGAGTTAATACTTTTACATGAGCAAGAATGTACTACTGAATGTGCTGTTTAGATTACAGTTTTTAATAGTTCACTTCTACGTTTACGTTTGAAAACAAATTTGTTGCGGCTACCAGAGCAGGAATGTACTTAATTTATGCAGAACAGATTCACATTGTTTAATTGACAGTGTAAATAATTCACACTTCTTGCATTTGTTGCTGCTAGAATAAGTTTCTGCTGATGAACCAGCCCTTTGGATTACATTTGGAGAGGGTAGTTTTGGGAGTAGTTTACCCTTTAAGGTTGTCTTGGATCTAATAAAAACTATCATGCAAATAATTTGTTTTCAGGATGGGATGTTTCCAGTTAACATAATTTATTGATTTTCTGACATTATACATATAATAATACTTATACTAATAATACATACATATATACTTATACTAATAATACATTTTTAAGTAACTAGAGCTCTGCTTTCGGAAAAGTACTGTATCAGAACGGAAGTGAAAAAATGTGCATCGGTGCATCTCAGATATTATTAAAAGCTGCCCTCAACTTCTTGAAGTTATGAATGAAGTCCGGTGGAGGAAAACTTCCAATTTCTTAATCGGACGGACGAGAATGATCCAGAGGAGGATGATGAGCTAAGGGAACAGTTCTTGTTACTTTTTACTTTGCAGAATGTTTATGGGGTGCTTTGCTAAGTAATTGTGGACAAAAGGCAAATGAAGATGTTTGCTGCCTTTAAACACTGACCCCTAAAAATGTCCCGTCATGGTCTGTGTCTTTTGTTCCCTGTTGTGCTCCTGTTTTATTTCCTGTTTGTCCAGACCGGACAATCAGCTCCCGTTTTTTCTTCAGCGACACAGGAGCACTGATTGAAATCAAGATGTCCAGCGGCAGCAGCATTCGTCTGAGCCCGTCCTGCCAGAAGGGCTACATCCTGGGCTTTGACCTCCATGCTGTCTGCGAGCAAACCCCGCCACGATCGGACGATCTGGCAGGACGGTTCGGCTCACGTCCGCCGCCCGGACCCGATCTGGCCTCAGTATCCTGCTGTCACGGCATATCTGTCAGGTTCAGCTGCTGAGCCCGCCAAGCTAAAGGCGCCGGTGGCGACTTACGCGCCTTTAACACGGGTGGAAGGATTCACCGAACGGTGCTTCCCTCATGTTTCTCCTCTGGAGGCCAGCCTCGCCTCCGTGTTTGGGGCAAAGACCAACAGCCTCGCTGGACAGCGACCTGTTCCCCCGCTAAGCACGACCAGCTGACCGGTCCCACCAGTGTGCCTCCCAGCTGGCTGCGGCCACTAATAACATCGCTCTCCTGGCCTTCAATTTGTCGAAGACGGCAGAAGAGCTGGATCTGCCGGACGAGGCAAAGAACCAGCTCTGCAGCTCCGCTGACCCGGTCCTCAACCTCTGCGCGGCTTCAGCTGTCTGCTCTGCACGCATCTCTGCCTGGCAGACGATGATTCAGAGGAACATCTGGCTGCACCAGTTCTCCTCCATTCCAGAGGATCTAAAAAAGGAGATGCTGGGGAGCCCCATCAGCCAGGATGCCCTGTTCGGGCCTCACTTTAAGTCGCCGCTGGAGAAGCTCCAGAAAACCGGCGAAGAGTCGGACCTGGTGCGACCTCGCTCCTCTGATGGCTGGCGGGATCGCCATAACCAGCGACAGGAGTCCTGGCGCTCCACGGCTCCTGGACTCTCCCGCTCCGCTCCTTCATCAGCCTCCTCCTTCTCCTCCCGGCACCAGCAGCCCTTCCCAGCGCGGCAGCCTGCGGCCCAGAGAGGCCGTCACCAGCCGAGAGGACAGAGGAGACAGCCCAAGAAATGACTTTATGGGGGGAATGTGTGTGATTTTTAATCTGTTAATCCCCACCCCGGTCTGCATAAATAACGGTCAGACCGGACAATCGGTTCCCAAACAGCTTTTTTCCTTCAGCCATTTAGGAACCAGAGCTTAAAGGGCTACGCCTATATTCATAAAACCTGAGGTTACAGATTTATATCCAGCAATTGTTAAGCGTTTGTTTATCACAGTCGTTTTTATAAAGAATGTTGTTACATCAATATTGTTATATTTAATGTGCTCTGTCTTTTAATCACAAAGTATGAATACTAATCTGTTTCATCATTGCCGTCATGAACATAATGTATCTCTTAGAAAAAAAAATATGTTTATTTCAGATAATGTATTTTAAGTGGTTTGGTTCACATTTTGAAATTTATGTAAAATTATCGTGTTTTATTTCTTTTCAAATTATTTGTTCAAAGTTATCGCAAGATTTTCATATGAGAGAAGGAGCAGAAGTCTGGAAAAGAGCTACAAGTAGCAGTCTCGTGTTTCCTGTAGCTGTCAAGGTATTTGTAGTTATGTTTGTAATATTTTGTAAATTTATTGGTTATGGTGTTTTAATTACTTAATATTTTAATTTGAGTGGACAACGAAGAATTAATCCGTTAAAGACCTCCGAAGTGGCAGGTGGTCATGAGGTAACTTTTGTTAACGTATGCGTCACCTGACTGTCTGTAAATGTATCTATTTCTAAAGCTTTGTCTTTATTTCTGTAGTTTTCACTGCGTTTATTAAAGAGCCCGTTTGAAGGAAGCCGTGCCAGTGTTGTCACTTTAGAGTTACAGACATGTGTGGATCTACCAGGGTGGCGCTGCCACCCCAAATGAAAACCTTGCCACCACAGCTGGCAGCTCTGAATTCAAGCTACAGTTAACGGCATACCGCACGTTCTAAGTGTGAACCTCTTTTGTCCCACAACATTGAACGCAGCACGGAGTAATCCAGCACCGGCTCAAGGCAGGAAGGGAAAGGAGAGTCGGTGTTGTATCGCAGCGCATGCCCTGCTGAGATGTGCGTTCCCTGCAGCCGGAGCGCACAATAACTGCATATCGATTAAGAAAACAGATTAAAATGTGCCACACATACTTTTACTGATATTCAGGCGCTTTCCACAGAGAACAGGTGGAAGGAAGTGATACAAACTAGGCTGAAGTTAGCATGAAAACCTGGATTCTGACTCAGAATGAGCCGATAAATTACAACTGATCGTTTATTCATCCAACAAGACGGAGGTGGAGGTTTACGCTAACAAACATCACCAGGGTCATCAAGACAAACTGAGGCAGACAGACTTTCCCCAGAGCTACAGTTAGACGTAAAACCCTCTGACAGATTCTGGCTGGACTTGAATCATGATGTAAAAAAAAAAATAAAGAAGTTATTCCCAAAGTAGCTAAATACATTAAAATGTCTTCTAGATTATCATTGCTTCTCATTGCTGTAGCAGGTCCAATTCTACATATTGACAAAAAGTGTTGCACAATAAATCAGGAAAATATAACATATATAACCCTCTTCTCTACCACATTATCTGTTCTGATAATAAACAAAAAACTCTGGGTTGTTTAAAGATGTATTATTAAAAATAAAGGAAGACAATTCTTCCCAAATGTAGCATTAGTTAAATGTTGATTTTTTCTGAATAATATATGTAGATATTAATATTAAAAAGGACCATTATGAACAGAGTGGGTCAAACTGAATTAGTTTTATTATTTAAAAACTGAACCACGCCTGAAGGTAAGAAAAGGACACTTCAGCTTTCTATACCTAAACAGGCTGTATCAGATCCATGGATTTATTGAGGCTCTCCTTCATTTTACACTGAAAGCTTTTGAGTTCTCTCTCTGAAGTGTCCATCCATTTACGTTTCAGTTATAACGATGTATTTTTTAAATTGTTTACCATTTCCGGCTGAGCCATGCAGCGCCCCAAAAGCCACAGCTCAGAGTCCTTCTACCTCATGCGATGCCGGTAATAAACCCAGAAAGCACCACTGATTAAAAAGGTTGGAGTCACACAGCAGTGCACTGATTACAATAATTAAAAATAAAGAAATTGCTGATACCAGCATCTCTGTTTTTGATCAAAGGAAGCCGACAATGGGAGCCAAACCACATCATAAGAAGAAGAAAGGAGAGAAGAAAATAGCACAACTACCAACAAAGTTGTGGTGGAGCAGTGACTGCTGCTGTGGTGGAGAACTCTGTGTGTATTGAGAGGAAGGACAGCGACGTAAACGGCGGATGAACATCTTGTTGTGAACCTTATCATCACACTTAGTTATTGAAAGCCAATAACGTGGACGCTAAGCGGTCCTCAAACAGTTTCTAAACGATAATGCAATGAATGAAAAGCTAGCTCTGCCATTATGTTTGCCTCTTAGCACGGCTGTTCCCACCACTGGTGATTCGCTCAGTTTGTTCACACAAATGATTTGTTCATTTGAACTAAACACTCATGAATTACAACTCCACACAACACTGTCATTTTAACATTTCCTTAAGGTTTTAGTTTTTACCTCCACTTCCTATGTTGCAGTCAAATAATTCTGGTTTCTGGATGAATTTCAGAGCCACTACTAAACCCTCTACCATCAACAGAGTGAGACAACTTTTCTTCTTCTCTTGCTTTCTTTCTTAAAAGGCCACAGTTTCTATCATCCCTGGCTTCTTTTTGCAAGTCTTTTGGCAAGAAAGGAACAATTATTTCTAGATTGTCCTTAACCTCCTGGAAACTAACCTCAGAAGGACGTCAAGAGGCCTTATCCTGGAAACTTTTCCCAACCCAATGTACGACATCAACAGCATCAGGAAGCTTCTCCTCTGGTGTCACCTCCTGGTAAACAATGATGATCTCGGCGCAGACATCCTCCTCCTTGAAGTCAGCAGAACCATGGCAGATACGGCACTGCTCAGTAGTTTCTAGGCAAAGGTCTCCTGCAGCCTGTTGAGAAGCCGTGTAGCAAAGTCTGTAAACATCAATTAGGAAACAAACTATAATATCATCCAGTCTGAAATCCTATATTCTCTATAAGTTGTTTCATCTTTTGTCGGATTACGAGGTTTGGTTGTGAGCTTAAAAAGCTGCAAAAATTTACGTTTGCTAAAAAGACGAACAAGACCGAGTTTCAGGATCCGTACAAGGTATTTTGTTAGAATTGTTTTGTAATACTCCGGCAAATTTGTTATGTACTGTGCTCTAATTATCTGAAGACGACGGGAGCAGTTAAAGTGGAGAAGGAAGGGAAATCAGATCAAGCAACTATAGAAAACTAAAGTCCAGTTAGAAGACAATCAGCAAAGAAAACTAAGATGCCAAGTTATCTTAAGGACTTTAAGGTGAACTATACTAATATTCATTTTGTTTGGTGTTTGCTGTTTAAAGAAAAAAGGAAGAATGTTACAATGTTGTTTGTTTTTACTGATAACTATTTATGGTGGAGGATGTAGTAATGTGTGTTTGGGTTATGTAGCTGTTGAGTCATGTCAGATTATGTCAGATTAGAAAATGAGAATATTGATAAATGATAAGTGAAAACTTATTTCCATGAGGGATGGGAAGAGGAATTTATTTTCACCGTGGTGAAAGACAAGTCTGTTTGAATGCATTGCCACCAAACGCTTGCGCTGTTTAAAAGAGGAAATCTATAACGGCACCACAACACCAACCACGTCAAATTCAAAGACAGTTTCCCCGCCAAGAGCGCAATCCGCACTAGGAAAGTTTCTGAGCTGAAAGCGAGTTTGAAGACCCAGCAGTCGGTTTTCACAAAACCTGCTGCTCGACATAAGGCTGCGACTGAAACTTCGTTCAGTATTAGTCACCTTTAGGCTAAACACAAGAAGCCCTTTACAGATGCCGATTTATTCAAGGAGGCAATGACCATCACTGCAGATACGGTTTTCAACAGCTTCAACAACAAAGACGACATCAAAACTGCGCTCTGCAATATCCAGCTTGGCCCCAACACTGTGGCGAGGGCTTAGGAAATGTCGGGGGACGTGGATTGACAAGTGCTAACAGATTTGTCACACTGAATATTTTTCACTCCAGTTTGATGAATCCCTGGATATAATGGACACCGCTCAGCTTGTTGTATTTGTCAGGATGGCGTTACCAGACTCTACAATGAAAGAATCTCCTCACTCTTTTGCATTTAAAAGGAGAGAACAAGAGGTGAGGATATTTACAATGCATTTAAAAAAATATATATATCTGTGATAATGACATCCCGATTCATAAACTGGTGGCAATTACCACTGACGGAGCTCCAGCGATGCGCGGCGTGCGCTCTGGATTTATTGCGTTGTGCCGTAATGACAGCGATAAACACAACTTTATTACCACTGTGTGATTCACCAGCAGGCCTTGGCGGGGAACGTTGTGAACTTTAATTATGTTATGACTCTGGTGGTCAGACTGATCAACTCAATTAGAGCAAAACCGCTTCAGTACAGGAGCCGCCTTAGTGACAAACGCCTCACAGAGTGTCTCTCACTAGCTGTCAGTAGCTATGAGTCAAACCACAAGGCACTCACAGATAGGGCTGTGAATAAAAATCGATACAAAGATTAACATTGATGTTTTTACAAATTATTTAATATTGATATACCTCCTAACCCCCAGGGGGCGTTATTACAGCACACCATTACTGTTCACAGCGAGGAAGTGCAAGTGAGACGAATTTGCGGAATGTCTGACAGGATTTTAGAAGCACCTTCGTCCCTAAAATCAGACATCTAGGCACATTTTTGGTTTCTGTGATAAGTTAAATGCATCGAACCAAATGCACTTTATTTTCCTGTTAATATATCAGTGTTCAACAAAACCAGCCAACTATCATATTTCTGTTCAATTCATTGATTGAATGGCTGAGCAGTAATTTAAAAGTAATAAATATCGTTGAGTAACATGCCAGTTTTGACGTGATGTTAATGAGAAAAGCAATGATACATAAGATGGTAAATAACTACACTGAGCTTATTTACACTGACTGGTTATTTTGTTAAACACAATCACAGTTCTATTTTAATACATTTTATTTCTAAAATGCCGATGCTAAATAGACCATGCCTTTATTTTTTTGTGTTTGACATAAAGCTGTACCTATAGTTGCATTGAGATTTGTGATAACATTAGAGTTCTATTTGGTAAAATGTTGATTTTAATGAAGCTTCACGAGATAAGCATAACACTTGATATGACATTGCTTTACTTTTGTGCTGAGATTAATTGAAGTTGATGTGAAGCTATGGCCAGTTTGATATGCTACTTACAATGTTTTCCTTGTTGCATTAATTTGAACCGTTGGACCAAAACATTTTATGTAATTCAAAAACAATTGATTTATAAGTTCATTCATGAATAAAAGGATTCAAGTTTGAAGTAGAATCTGGGCTATTTTTCTTGCAACGCCTCTACAAGTAGATCCTCCCACCAAAGTGGAGGTCAGGGATCTTGGGCTTAAAAAGGTTGGAGACCACTGACCTAGATGGAGGTTATGTGTATGAAAAAGAGCAGAGAACCGACTGCAGAACGTTATGTATAACAGATGGCGGTGGTATGGGGTCTGAAGGGGCTGTACTGTCAGGGCGGTTGGAATGGGGATTGGGTGGCGTCAATGTGTGGACTGAAGGAGAAGGTTTGGGGCTGGCACTGAGCACGGCATGTGGCGTGGCGGCAGCGGGGGACTCTGTATCTAATATCTTGCAGATGACATCATTCAGCATCAGCAGTGTGCTCAAACCTTCATCCTCGCTTCCCAGAAGGTCTTCAGACTGCATGTAGGCGATGACGTAGTCCAGGCATCCTTCCTCATCAGCTGGACTAAGTTGGTCGATTTCGTTGCCAGATACGAGGTCCCTCGCAACCTCGTAGAGGTGGGCACTTGATAGTCGAAACAAGTTCTTCTTGACGTTCCACACCACCTCTTTCCGTTGCTGGGACATGGTGTGTGGTTCTGATGATGAGTCGATGTCTCGTTGGGGGTAACTACTGGTGTGACGAACCAGCAGTGTTGATCCTTGGTGACTGATGTGCTGTGCCTCTCCACTTCAGCTGTGCAGCTCCCTGGCGAGATCTTTTGTCTTATCTCTGCTCCTGGACACCCACTGGCTGGTTGCTGGCCTGTCACGACTGGTCACCGTGGTCTCGTGGTTCTGGTATCACTGGATCAGCATTCCAACCGGAAGGCGGCGCTGATCCCAGACGAGCCCCCACAATTTGTAACGGGTCCCAAGCTGGGCCGGGTACCACGTCACAATATTAAAAAAAGATGAGCGTTCAGTGTCTCGCTGGCTTTGGGCTCTGAAAAACAGAGTGAATGATCACAGGATCAAGAACACCGAACCTTTCTCTTTCGTTCCCAAAACTCCTCTCATTTATTCACAATTATATAACAAAACAATCAATCAAACAACCAATAAAATATTCCCAAAATCTGCAATAGTGTCTCTTTCAGTGTCCTCTTCCAGGTACAACGTGCATACGAACCTGTATACAGTTCTTATTCCCTTTTTTTCCAGGTAGCGTATGTTTCAGGTAAGTAGGTGAGTGTGTGTCACTGTCAGGTAAGTATGATATGTGTGAATGTAGGTGAATGTGCAGTGTCCAGTGTCCATTAAACAGGTGAGTATGTAATGTTGTTGTTTGTTCTGTTCCCATAGAACACAGACATACAGTATAACCATAAAGCTATTGTTATATTCAACATAACCATATAACTGTCAAAATACATTAGTTCCTCTCACACTCAGTATCACGCTTCGACTTCAATAAACACCTAAACCCATCATCATTTCACATTGAAATATATCCACGGGCACTCTCTGTATAGGTACTAGTCCCATATAGCTGCCATTAATTAGTACAAATAATACTGTTAGCCAGTGCAGTTTTTATAGTGCTGCTAATCACAACTATAGTGCAATATGAATTCACTTTCATTTTCTTTAGCTTAAAGCTGCTCAGAATACTCTATATGTCTTTTCAAAACGTATTGACATCATTGCAAATGGGGAATAAAAATGGAAAATAACAAATATGTTCAAACCATTCCAACAACAATAAGTGTACCAAAGGCTCACTTATCTTCATAAACCATATAGTGTACAGTAAACCCTTAAACACAAATATTTGGAAATGTAAAGAGAAGAAATATTAAAGTATTATAATAAATGTAAAGATAACAAAACCCTTCACCTAATAAAATACAGTTGTCAAGTAATCAGGTAACCAACAGTAGTAATATCGTAGATGAATATAAACAACCATCTCTCTGTGTTTAGTACATGCGGTGGACGGCGCCATCTTCAGTGTCACAAAGCCGCCCGTTGCCATGGCAATAACAGCAGCACAACCCGCGAAAATCGCGGACTTTTTATAGTGTCTAAAACTCGATCTAAAGCACTCAAAAATGTCATAAACGGTCTCCCAGTAACTTCACATAAACTATTGAATCTTAAGGGATAAGTTGAGGTTGTTTTCACGTTGTACTAACCTGAAAAACAGAGTGAATGATCACAGGATCAAGAACACCGAACCTTTCTCTTTCGTTCCCAAAACTCCTCTGAGGGGAGGGAGCACCTGGAAACACGGACTATGACAGAAAGATTCCGTTTCTCATCCTAGCGATCTACAGCGGATTTCTACTGATATTATTTGGCTGAATAACCATTACAGTACATTAAAATACTTTTAACTTGCATTTTCATTTTCAATTAAAATAAAAACTATTTCACTCTTTGTGAGGGTCTCACATACACAGTGGAAGCTGTTTGACTATGAAAATAAACCATTTCTTGTGATTTACTAAGGCCCAAAAACAGCAGCAGAGCGACAGTGTTCGTGGCAGCAGCACAAAGGGAGCTCAGCCCTGCTGTACTTTAGGTAAATTCAATCAGAGCTGCAATAATTATATAAAAATGAATAAAACATTTTCACCATCTGCAATATTATTAAAACGGAATCTGCAAGCATGTGCTATATACTAATGTTAAGCAAAACATTCTTTCCTTAAAACCATTTATATACCTTTTTCTCCTTTTTGACTGGTGTGAACCTTTATGTTACCGGCTTCGCCTCGGCTCTGCGTTGTGTTCCTCTTTTTGATGAAGGACAGACGATGGCCAGCTGGACAGGCTGGGTTTAATTTCCTGCATAATATAAAGAATATACTATCAGTCAATGCAGCTCACTGGTTCCCACAATCACAGCCTATAGCCAGAAATAGATTTAAAAATAATCCCGGACCCGTGAGAAAAGCCCTTCATGTTTCTGCTGAGATGTAAACCACAAACACCTGGAAACAGCTTTCCAACACTGATCACCGAGAACTTTATGTAAAATAAACCCAGAACAAGGCGCTAAGCTACTGGTATTTCCACCCATTGGTCAGTCCTCTCTCGCTTTTTATATAAATATTCATATTCAGTAATCTACAATGTATCACAGTAGCACCAACACGTGGCTCCGTGCTAGCTTACCATGCTACTTTAAACATGCAACTCACCGGAGATTCAGTAACTGAGGCTTTCAGCGTCAAGAAGCTGTTTCTCCAATCTTGGCAACGTAGAACATGGAATATTTAAAAATTTAAAACAGAAAAAAATGTCACAGAAGCGCTCAGCAAGCAGCTAACACATTTTCATTTCAACGGAGAAAATCTCCATCTCTGTTTATTTGTTCTAATTACGGTGGTGTGGAGGGAAAGTCAGTTACTTACTGTCATCTAGTGGCCATACTTGGAACTGGCAAAATTCGCAACTTAAAGTGATTTGGATCAGAATAGTAGGGAAATCCAGCCATGTGACTTCTGAAATGATAACCATGCTTCCTTATGAAGTAAAGTTCTTGTTTTAATAAAAAAATTAATTACCTTTCTTGGTTCAGCTGTGTGCTGAAACATCATGAGCTGCAAGACATCATGCACTTCATCCACTTTTACATAATAATCAAATGTAAATTTCTGTTTTGTGTCCTCTATTACAATAATTCTTATTAATTCACAAACTACAGTTAGGATACATGTTTTTTTTAATTTAGAAAACATACTTGACTGGTAACAGGACCATTTCAGTACCACGCTTATTTGGACAAATCCTGTCCGAATGTGTTTCTCATTTGTAGAAGTATTTAAAAATAATTAGTAGGAAAATATTTCTCTCACTTTTTTGCATATTTGTATATAAAATTACTTTACTGAAAGCATCGAATTCAATTACCTCATTTGTGTTAACAAATGTTGTGATTAAAGCTGATTCAGAATCTGATATTGATAGAATATTTACATGAAACCTATTTTGAATAAAAACTGCAACTCCTCTTCCTCTTTTTGAACAATTGATCCTTAAGACATTGTAGCCTCTAAATGGAGTGCTTTTATGTCAGTGATGGAGTTGGTAAGCCATGTTTTAAATAACACCATGTTGTTGTCAGACTTGAACTAAACCCCCTCCTTCATCGTTCCCTATTTTGGGTTAAAGCTCAAACTAGGGTTCTAAAGACATCTGAACCTAACGAGGGATTATTTCTTCTTTTTTTTCTTGTTTAATGTCACAATGTAATTTTGGACCATTTACATATTTTATGGATAAGAAATAATTGAAAAAGTAATACCCCAGATTGTTAGTGGATTGTTGTTGTTAAATTATTAGTTGTCAAAGCAGGTATTCATAGTTTCAGTTGGTATGAAACATAGACATTTTGAAATATGTGATTATCCAATTTTAAAAAGTAAAATAACAGGTGTGTTGGCATATTAAAAATTACTTTAGTGCACAACTTCAGGGGAACATATGATGGTTTTAATGTCTTCCTTTTCATGTAAAATACTTCAGTAGACCCTGAAAATGTGACATTATTTCACAAAGCATTATGGGTAGTCGTGGCAGGTGGGCTATTGTAAGATCTAGTCTCTCACGAGTCGCATCAGGTATATTTGCTTGAAAGTAGGTTGACTTAAAAAGGCCTGAAAGTTGTAGTAATCAACTGTCAGTTGTGGAAATTAGTTGACTTTATTCCAGTTTCCAGCTTGGAATTAGAAGAGTTTAAATCATATTTCTGATATTACATGGAGGTGAGAGATGGCATGGTAGCAGCGATTAGGTAAAAACATTTTTTATAACACACACACACACACACACACACACACACACCCAAACTAGTGTGTTCATGGTGTGTTCCAAGCATTTCTACAAAGGTATGTTTTCATTAACCATTCTCAATGTGTCAAAAAGTTTCCTCTCTAAGCAAACCCAGCAGATTGCATTGAATCTTTGACAAGCAGCATTCACTCCTCCTGAAAGAGTGTAGATTCACATCGGACAGTCGTCTGCATTGTTGATGGCTTTGCAGCAATCCCTCATACCCAACAGGCACAAAATGATGGTGTAACAGCTAAACAGAAAAAAAACACTATAAATTTAACAGTTGAAATAACAAAAAAGAATGGAGAACAGTAGGACAACTCAGCAGAGTGAGAAAAACAGATACTGATGTCCTCCTGCAGCCTAATTCTATAGCTGTTAAAAATATTGCTGGACAAATATCCCAAAAAGCAAAAAAACAACCCCAAAAAAGGGGCGAACGAAGAGCTCTGGCGGACATCCCGGAGGCAGACCTTGACGTAGCAGTCTCTGGAGGCCTTCCTAGGTGTAGCTCGGGCTCAGATGGGTGACTCAGATGACCCTCTAGGCGGAGCAGGACCCTTGGAGGGCATTGATGACTCAGATGAGCACCCCTGAAGAACACCCTGTAACGGGCCTGAAGCTTGGCGTCCGACAGAACGCCAATCACCGGGTGATTGGTGTCTCGACGAGGCCCTGGAAGCTGAGGTTGTTGGGTGAGCTCTCTGCTAACCTCAACGACAGCTGGCAGGCCAGTCTGAGTGTCCTTGTTGACCATCTCAGGAACAGAGCCAGAGGTGTCCAGCATACCCACAGAAAAAGGAATAGAAGCATTCGTCGGACCCTCAGAAACAGGAACAGTACTAAAGGCGTTCATCCTGATGAGGACTGGACCAGAGGCATTCTCATTGACATGGACTGGTTCTACTGATCTCTGGTGGTAGACTACAGAACAGCAGGATATGCTGGATGATGGTAGAGAGTCATTAATGCAGTTCTATAATCCTCCTCCAGCTTCTTTAATCCTTCCTCTAATACAGGAGAATAGTGATAAACCAAGGCCTCTCTAAGCCTCTCGATTATAGGTGCAAAAGATCTACATCTCTCCTCCACTTCCTCATAAGTGATGTCAGAGGAATCGATGAAAGGAGTGCTGAATGGTTCTCCGGTGACAGACAAAGGAGCGGACCCAATAGGAACTGATGGCGAGGAGGAAGTTGCACCTGGAGAAGTTGAGGCCTTTTTCGGATGTCGTCTTTTCCGGCTTGGGGAGTCAGAACACCGAGACGACATCACTGCAGCCTGGGCTGGCTTTGTAGAGGACTCAGTGACCGATTGACCATGGGAAGATAGGACACAGGACTGGCGGGTGGACGTTGGCGCTTACGACGACGCTGAGTTGACGAGTGGTTATGGGGGAACGAGATCATTTGTACTCGTGGCAACTCCTACTGTTGTGGGGGAGATGAATGCTGGAAAAGGTCAGGACAAAGATCTTGTATCAGCTCAGCATCAACCTCCTTGAAGATCTCCAATGAGGAATCAAAGCAGCTGTGCAGAGTACAAGTGTCCCTCATGTTGGCAATTCCTGAACGTAAACTCTGTGACAGCCAGGTGTTGAACATGTGTGTGTGATGTTTAAAAGCTGAACACTTGTCTCACTGCGTGCTCAGATTGGCTCCTGTGTGCTCAAGTCAAAGGCACAATCTTTACGCCATACTCACCTATAAAGTTCTGACATGAGGCTGGACGTAAAGCATTTTGCAAAGGCACATCCACAGCCCTTTCTGCCAGAGTCCCTGTGGGTTCCCCCAAGAAAATCTCCAAGGAGGGTAACGGCAGCAGGGGCTCTAACCAGCGGGAAGCTGTCTGTGACAAAATGCCTCTTCGGTGCAGTGGCAGCGCCAAGGGGCGCTATAACTCCCTCTGGAAAAGTTATAGTACCCCTATAGCGCCCCCAATAAAATATCCATCCATCCATTTTCTAACACGTTTATCCCTTGTGGGGTCGGGAGGGGTGCTGATGCCTATCTCCAGCTGTCAATGGGTGAGAGGCGGGGTACACCCTGGACAGGTCACCGGCCTATCGCAGCCAAGAAAATATTAGATTATTATTTTCTTTATCATCTAAGTTAATATTGTTTAACATGTGATTGTTGTGATAAAAAGCATGCCCAATTTTAATATACAATTAACTATTATATTTTGGTTTTAAAAAAAATATCGGGCAACAGGAATTTAATTCTGCATGTACTGATTAGATAAATTCTAATCAAAAGAAACCCTTGTTTTAGCACACAACGCTTGCTGTACATTTAATGACTTTAGGTGTTTTGGATGAGAGAATAAAAGTAGATGGAAATGATCACGGTCATAATGGTGTCCTAGTTCCAAAAGGACTCAAGGGGAACCGGACTGGATGATAAAAGCTGCTCTGAACAAAAAAAAAAAAAAAAAACAGAGGTTGGACTCTGCAAGCTAACATCAGTGCATCTAGCAGGGATCCTGATGCTGTTGATTAGATGCAGAAAGAGAAGTCAACAGTAACGTGGGATAAGATGAACAGAGGCCAGACTGGTGGTTAAAGGATCAGGATGTTGCAGATGAAAGGGCTGGAAGCACCGAACCAATAGAGCAAAGATGAACCCAAGACCTGCTGGAGAGTTTTTTTTAAAGTGAGCTGATATCTTAATTCTAAAGTAGGCTATCACAATTATTTTTAAATGAAGACTGCTATTTTCTAAATGGATGCTGTTGTGGAAGCAACAGTGGCTCTTCACAACTTCTAGAGGGGGAACTACACAGGAGAAAGTCCCATCCCACCTGAAGAACATGACAGCCCTGCACTGCAATGGGAGAGCAGGCGCCAACAACACCACCCAAGAGGCCGTAGCTGTACGGGAGGCCTTCAACAGCTACCTCAACTCCTCCATTAGTGCCCTGGCAATACAATACTGGCCCACCTGCCATCTCCACAACCTTCTACTACTCTTCCTCATCACCATAAAACAAAGGCTCTTTTAAGAGCCACTCATTTACTCTTTGAAGGGGTGATTTCTATAAATTTTCCATCATTCTTTTTCTGCTGTCACATACCTGCCCAATTCAATTGTGATTCCATCTATAAGATGTGTACTATAGAAAATAACCTTAAATAGTAAAAGATGTGATAAGTATGTTTCTGACTTCAGACATTTACAGACATTGCACTGTGGCTGAATTTTTGTTTTCCATTTATGTCACCTATTATAGCCATTAATTTACTTCATCCAAGTACCAATTAAAGAATAATGTTAAGAACTAATCCTTAGCATATACCCTACATTCCCAATCATAATAAAAGGTTTATTTTCCATGTCTTGGAAAATAAAATTCAAAAATGTAAAATAAGATGAGAAGATGAAGGACAGACACGAGGGTGAAGAAGATTGCTGGAGAAATGCTTGGAAACTGCATTCAAACCTGGATCTGCCAACAGAAAACAATGAAAATTTGAAAGTGAATAGAAACAATCTTTATTGGCCCACAGTGAGGAAATCTGTCTCAGAAGCAGTAACTTGAAATGCAAAAATATAGGTCCGCACAAAAGGTAAAAAGTATGAACCAAAAGAATAAGACATAAAATTGTAATATAAGAAAAATAAATACTGCCCAGTTGTTTGTTAAAAAAAGCAAAAACAAATAATAAAAGAATGACCAGAACCAGCAGACATGTAAACACTAATTATGTTTGCTGGAAGAAGTGTTGGGTTTAAAGTCTAACAGCTGCTGGGAGGAAAATAACAGAATTCATAAAAAGATAAAATTTTATATAATTATTTTATTATTCTAACTATAAAGACATGTTACATAGAAATAACTTCCTGAATGTCTAATGCCCTTTAAATTATTGCATATTGTCATTTTATTTTGAAGATCCCATCCTCTAGTGAACGGAAATGATTACGCCAGTAAGAAAACTTGATTACACTATTCTGATTGGACGATGTTCCGTCTGCTGAATTTGGACCAATCAGTGAACAGATGATCGCTATAAATGTCTGTATCCAACGAGATGCCGACATTCTTCTCTCAGAAAGAATTACCAAGTAGTAAACATGTCTGGACGCGGAAAGACCGGAGGCAAGGCTAGAGCCAAGGCCAAGACTCGCTCTTCCAGAGCAGGTCTGCAGTTCCCCGTGGGCCGTGTCCACAGGCTGCTGAGGAAAGGCAACTACGCTGAACGCGTGGGTGCCGGAGCCCCAGTGTACCTGGCCGCCGTGCTGGAGTACCTGACGGCTGAGATCCTGGAGCTGGCTGGCAACGCTGCCCGCGACAACAAGAAGACCAGGATCATCCCCCGTCACCTGCAGCTGGCTGTGCGCAACGACGAGGAGCTCAACAAGCTGCTCGGAGGAGTCACCATCGCTCAGGGAGGCGTTCTGCCCAACATCCAGGCTGTGCTGCTACCCAAGAAGACCGAGAAGCCCGCCAAGGCCAAGTAAACCTGCCTGGAAACCACAAACCCAACGGCTCTTTTAAGAGCCACCCACATCTGTCTAAAGAGCATTTTCCCATTACATGAATAAGTTTAGTTTTATTTAAGTTATCAGTAAGATTAATTGCTGAGTAAAGATTACTACCATAATTATGATTTAGGAGTACAGGGCACTTCCCCTTTCAGCTATTGATTGCCAATTTGCTTTGCAATATTCAGAAAAAGGGATCTTAGAAGCATCTTTAACCAGTAGCTAAAACAATACGACCACCATTCACACCAAATGCTGTTGAACTAAAATTACATGGTTGGATTATACTGTCAAGAAATGCAAAAAAAAAAAAAAGATGATGTATGAAGGTCACCCAAAAGCAAAAGAAATGTCAATTGCTTATCAAGCAAACTTATTTATAACTTGTTTCTCAGCTTCTGTCACAGCACTAGACCTGTGGTCTGTAACACGACTAACAAATCAAATATTAAAGGACCTACAGCAGATTACATGTGCAAAGGGAACATATTTGGCTAAAGTCATATTTTTAAAATTCCTGTTTATCTTTTGGTTCCTGAACTTCTATAAACACAAAAGACACAATCGTGCCGACCGTTTTTATCTGAGACATTGTTATTCCTACACTTTCTTCCAATTTGGTTTGTGGTGAAGAATCACGTATTTTATTTTAAAATATTGTTCAATAAGCGGAAGTGTGTTGGACTCGTGGTTGGAAACTAGATGCGGAAGTCAAAAGTTATGGGGTTCCATTTGTGCCAGAAATATGTTTATGCGTCTTCTGACGTGTTCATGTGTCCATGTATGTGTCTATGTAAGGTGTATATGTATCCTGCTTATGTAATGGAAGCTGCATAAATTATGTTTATGCGTCTTCTGACGTGTTCATGTGTCCATGTATGTGTCTATGTAAGGTGTATATGTATTGTGTTTATGTAATGGAAGCTGCATAAATTATGTTTATGCGTCTTCTGACGTGTTCATGTGTCCATGTATGTGTCTATGTAAGGTGTGTATGTATTGTGTTTATGTAATGGAAGCTGCTTATGTCGTGTCTATGTGCTGTGAGCATATGTATTGTGTCTACATGAGGGATCAAGTGCATGGCATTTCTTCACTTTATGTTGTTTGACCTTGTTGTTGAACCTTTAATCACGTGATCTCGGTTTGCTGTCGTTTTCCCGTCATCTCCCTGTGCTGTTATACCTGTCGTCTCCTCTGCTGTTTTTACCTGTCGTCTCCTCTGCTGTTGCAACCTGTCGTCTTCACTGCTGTTACAACCTGTCGTTACAACCTGTCCTCCCCGTTATCGGGCCGTGTTGTCACCTGACGTCGTCATGCACTGCTTTTACACTGTTGGGTGGGTTCCTGCTGCCGTTTGCCTGTGCGGTTACCTTTATTTTATTCCTCTTTATTTTTAATCTTTAATGTCACAACAGTAATAACTCCCTGATTGTTCCCAATAAGCTCCGGCAAACACCTTGGTTCTTCACTTACTGATCGGTGCGGTCACGATAAACCTACGTACACACCACTTCCGGTTCAATTGAAATTTCAAAATAAGAGTCTTTGACACAAACGCCTCCTTTTGCTTCAAAGTTGAGCTTCAGTGCTATTAAAATGAGCGCAACCAAATTTGTAATTTCTAAATTTCTCATCTTTTCATATTTACAATTCAAACCTGTGATGATGCTTAAATATACAGTGGACAGAAAATATCATTATAAGAAATATTGTCCCTCTGGGTGAAAAAATTCTCTGGATTTTAACCCACCCCCTTTAAAGGGAGCAGTAGGTTGCACATGTATCCACTTAGGCAAGGCAAGGCAAATTTATTTATATAGCACAATTCAGTACAAAGACAATGCAAAGTGCTTTACATGATTAAAATATAGCAAAATAAAAGCAAGTAGGAATAAAATGTAAATAGAAAATAAAATAAAAGCAAGTAGGGATGTAGAAACAAAGAAGAATATTAAAAACAGTAGAACAGTTTAATAGAACAGCCAAAGGCAATTTTAAACAAATGTGTTTTTAATCTTGATTTAAAAGAACTCAGGCTTTCAGCACTTTTACAGTTTTCTGAAAGTTTGTTCCAGATAAGTAGAGCCGTCCGTCCGTCCGTCTTCTTCCGCTTATCCGGGGTCGGGTCGCGGGGGCAGCAGCTTCAGTAGGGAGGCCCAGACGTCCCTCTCCCCAGCCACTTGGGCCAGCTCCTCAGGAGGAACCCCAAGGCGCTCCCAGGCCAGCCGGGAGACATAGTCCCTCCAGCGTGTCCTGGGTCTTCCCCTGGGCCTCCTCCCGGTGGGACGTGCCCGGAACACCTCACCAGGGAGGCGTCCAGGAGGCATCCTGACCAGATGCCCGAGCCACCTCAACTGGCTCCTCTCGACGTGGAGGAGCAGCGGCTCTACTCTGAGTCCTCCCCGGATGACTGAGCTCCTCACCCTATCTCTAAGGGAGAGTCCAGACACACTACGGAGAAAACTCATTTCAGCCGCTTGTATCCGGGATCTCGTTCTTTCGGTCACGACCCAAAGCTCGTGACCATAGATGAGGGTAGGAACGTAGATCGACCGGTAAATCGAGAGCTTCGCCTTTTGGCTCAGCTCTCTCTTCACCACAACGGATCAGTACAGCACCCGCTTCACAGCAGACGCTGCACCAATCCGCCTGTCGATCTCCCGCTCCATCCTCCCCTCATTCGTGAACAAGACCCCAAGATACCCCAAGATAAGTAGAGCATAGGAACTAAATGCTGCTTCTCCGTGTTTAGTTCTGGTTCTAGGTATGCTGAGTAGGCTGGAGCCAGAAGACCTGAGTGGTCTGGAGGGTTGATACACTGATAACAAGTCTGTAATGTATTTAGGTGCTAAGCCATTCAGGGATTTATAGACTAACAGAAGGATTTTGAAGTCTATTCTCTGAGATACAGGGAGCCAGTGGAAGGACTTTAGAACTGGGGTTATGTGCTTTACTTTCTTAGTCTTAGTGAGGACACGGGCAGCAGCATTCTGGATCAGCTGCAGCTGTCTGATCCACTTTTTAGGCAAACCTGGGAAAACACCGTTGCAGTAATCAATTCTACTAAACATAAACTCATGAATTAGTTTTTCCAGATCCTTCTGAGACATTAGTCCTTTAATCCTGGAAATGTTCCTCAGGTGATAGAAAGCCAACCTTGCAATTGTCTTTAGGTGGGGCACTTAGAGGGCACGAAGAGAGATATAAAACCAGCAACCCACTGGTTACAGGATGAAGTCCAACCTCTTGAGGCACTGATGCTCCCAAACCATGCTTTAATGTATTTAATTTTAAATTGTATATATTTTATCGCCCAACCCTGGGTCTTTATGCATGGAGTTTGCATGTTCTCCCAGTGCATGCGTGGGTTCTCTCCGGGTACTCCGACTTCCTCCCACAGTCCAAAAAACATGACTGTTAGGTTAATTGGTCTCTCTAAATTGTTCTGTGAGTGTGTGCATGAATGGTTGTTTGTCCTGTTTGTCTCTGTGTTGCCCTACGACAGACTGGCGACCTGTCCAGGGTGTACCCCGCCACTCGTCCAGTGAACACTGGAGATAGGCATCAGCAACCCCCACGACCCCATGAGAGATTAAGCGGGTCAGAAAATGGATAGATGGATGAATATTTTATCGCTGAAAAAAAAATAGAGAGTTTGAACAACCCATGCTTAGACTCCACCATACTTAGTAAAACGCTACCCTTACTTTCAGGAAGAAAACACAACCTAAAGAAACCTCCAGTATTTCCAATAAATACATTCAGAAAACTCCTACATAACAGCTTATTATATGATAAACCCATAGAAGAGGTAATAGGTGAGTAGCTCTGCAGGAAATGAGCACCACAGAAACAAGTTTTATTTAAAAGATTAAATACAATCACATCTGACATTGGCTCGAGGTATTTGTTGAGATCTGTGTTTGCTATAAATGTAGTTGTTTTTGGAATGAACTTGCGCGTCCTAATTCACACTAATTTCCGGTTGGTGGCGGTAATGTACTAAGCTGTTCATTTGCAACCGCCATGAAAACATCAAGACAACGAAGAAGAGGACCCATAACATATTTTAGAATTATTTAGAATGTAATAAATATACTCAAGAAAGAGAGATGTTGTGTAGAGAATTAGGCAGGAATAAAAATAAATTAGAAACAAGGGAATTGTTTGAGAGGTCATCTGGGGATGTAGCTTTTGGGAGTATTTTTAGTTTTCTAAGAAGAACGGGTGTTTAGAGAGAATCTAATAGATTGTCTGATCCATACTCCATTCTGGAAGGTGGCGGTAATGCACCTATAAGTTGTTTGCCAACCGCCATTAAAAAAAGAGAAGAAGAAGAAGAAGAAGAAGAAGAAGACCCACACAACGGCACATGGTGGTGAAAAAGCCGTGCTCGCTATTCCGAGGAGACCAGCTGTTCAACAGACTTCATCTTCGCAGCAGAGGAAGGTCAGACCAAAAGTTGGGTATGAAAAACACGAATAACTTTCTAGACAATTATTTTATTTGATGATTAAAGGTGATGTAAATATTTGTTTTAATTCACGTCGTATAAAAAAGCCGAATTACCAGTTAGCTTAGGCAGTTACAAAAAACAAGGATACATAAATGTATTTAAAAAGTTGTGGCTAAAATTATAACTTTTTTATTTTATTCGTTTTTTTTTTTTGCTTACTGAAAGCACGATAGGAGTATGGTTTGCAGTAGTATGGCGTTGTACAGACATGTTTTTGAAGGGTGTTGCTAACTGGCTAGAGCAGGATGTATCGGGTGGCATATTAAGACTTGTGCTGCTTTTCCGGGCTTAGTCACTATTTGTAAAATTCAATGGCATAGCACAATCTTTATCGGCTTCGAGGTACTGTGGCTGGAGTGGTTGTCTTATCAATTTCTCACATGCCAATCACTGCGACACGCTCGCGCTCTCTACCTGATATTATGTACCATCGGCTTCTTTGCGCATGCGCAAACAGAATAACTTCCAGGTCGCCGTTGAATGTGCTTTATTAGTTTGAAAAGGACCAGAAAGTATTCCCATCATTTCCTACAGAATTCTATTGTCCCCAGAGAGCTCACAGTCTGCGCACAGCACGCCCAATTATGTGGGAGCTGTAACTTTGTGTTTTGTGTTTGTTTGTGTGTGTGTGTGTTTTTTTTTTTTTTTTTTTTTTTTTTTTTTTTTTTTTCAGTAGAGCACACAGAGAACCGACTTCTGCGCTGAGACCTCAGCAGGGCAAAAACAAAACAAAGCGCCAATCTCCACCTAGTGGTCGGAGGCATTGACGCACTATACTTGACTGGAGCCTTCACACTCCAGCCCGGGGGGTGAATTTTTAATGTCATAATTTTAACATTACACTAGGTTAGTGTTCACATTTATTTTCATTTTGGTTTAGTAAAGTATTATTGAATTAAACAGAAATAGCAGCTGTAGATATTCTCAGGTGTCTATATTTTCAACCCTGGATCTGTTTGGGTTTTCTGCTCCACAGCATGTTTGTGAAAACAAATGTCTCAACATTCAGGGAGAGGCTTTGGTCCTTAAGGCCGCCATTAACTCCTTTTACTTTATCAATTTGCAGTTAATTGTTAATACAATGATACTAGTATCAATATAATGCATAACTACACAGTCATCAAATTCAGTTAACAGCTAAAAAAATGTTTTTAATACCAGAGATTTAATTTGAGATCAAATTGAAAATAATCTATTCTAAATCCTGAGAATTGGAATCAAATTTATTCTTGAAATTTGAATCAACCTTCCCTACTGACTTCCAAAGAGCCCATAATGTTTTGGATAGATCTCAATCAGGCTTGCACATCTTTCATAAAGCAGGCCTGCTTCATGATCGTCATGATATCAACACCATGCTTTGGTTAAGCAGTAAACAACTTATAACTCATTCAGAAGTGTTTATGAATTAAGAGTGGGCAAGAAAAACTGTTTCTTGCCAAATAGTGAACCTAATTAGTTCAACTATGTAATCATTCCAGAATTGCTTATATTAAACATTTCAGACTAAGATACTGCCTTGTAAGTAAAACCAGTCAGTTTTGTCTATTTTTAAGTCATGCTAAATCTTATTTGTGTGCAACTTTCTCTGCCAGGGAGTAACAAGAGGAGGGTGGAAACCCAGATGATGATGATCTTCTGGAATGACTGGCTGATGGAGGCGGATGGTATGTCATAACTACTGTATGAAAGACTTAAAGGAGCTTTAAGTAACTTAATGGTTAAAACCCAAACAACACATACACTATGCCTTTCACGGAGACTAGCCATTAACTCAACAGTTGATTGGTGCTGTAAAACTGCACTGAATTTTTACTTCCACAATACAGGTATAAGATGTTTTATTCTGTTCTAAATCTGGTCTGCTTCTTTTGCTGGTTTCCATGTTTGCAGGCTGCTGCTCTTTCGCCAAGATAAAATACCAAATGCTGCGCACTATTTTGGGAATTCTCAAATGATTGGCTCAGGAACCAGGAAGTAAGTACAAGCTACAGTCTGAACCAAAGTAGTTCTGGATCGTACCTCAAGGTTTGAAAAGAGAAAAAATTTACAAAGACATTGATGGAGAGGACCTATCATTTATAGGGAATGTTACTTCCATCCCGGATGACAAATGAGAATGATTTATTTATTTAACTGTAAATGTCTTACTAATAGTTATATACGTTGCGTTTTGCATTACAGTGTATCTCCCTTGAAAAAGAAGGCGATTATTCACAGGAAGCTGGCTCCCTGGTTTAATTTAGACCTGCGTTCTTTTTGGGGAAAAAATGTTAGGAAATTGAAGAGAAAATGGAGCTCTACACACCATGAGGAATCCTACCTGATCTAGAAAAACAGTCTACTGTTGTATAAACAGACCCTTCACTGAGTTAGAGCAGCATATTTTTAATCATTAATTGAGGGGATTAAAAAATAATCCTAGATTTGTCTTCATTAAAGTTGCCAAATTTACGGAGTCATAGCTCTGTCAATCCATCCATTCCCTTAGCTCTTAGCAGTAATCACTTTATGGGATTTGTAGTGGCTAAATGTCCTTGCTTAAAATGTTGACCATTTCTTTCTTTTGGTGAATGCAAATAACCACTCAGTCAGACGGAATGAACGAGTCTACGCGTGTTAAAGTTTGAACGACGGTAGAAAACAGTGTGTTCGCCCCGTCTTTATTTTCAGTAAGCCAAACACACATCAGTTTTTTTTTTTTTTTTTTTATTCCAGAGACGCGCGAGCTTCGCAACGTCATCACTCAGCGTCAGTTCCTATCGGCTATCTATTCAAGATAATTTTAATCATTAAACTTAATGCATATTAAACTAAAGGGAAATTATAAACATAATAAATCAGTAATAGTTATAATGCAATTCTAAATATTCTATGATATGTAAATACTAAACATATCCAAAATAATAACTAAATATGAGCGTAAATTACTGAGAAGAAAAATGGCACCAACAGGATTCTTCATTAATAAAATTGATTCCATTAAAAATAAAATAATTGGCATCCTCCCAAACATGATCACCTCGACCTCAGTAAGTGAGGCAGCGTTTGAGGAATCTTTAGAACCTGCGTGGTGTTTGAACTGTTTAGAATTTTAGCTTCATCTAAACCTACCTGTACAGTGCAGACCAAAAGTTTGGACACACCTTCTCATTCAAAGAGTTGTCTTTATTTTCATGACTATGGAAATTGAAGATTCACATTAAAGGCATCAAAACTACGAATTAACACATGTAGAAATATATACTTAACAAAAAAGTGTGAAACAGAAAATATGCTTTTTATTTTTATCTTATTCAGTAAGAAGATTTGTTCAGGCCATATTATTATGAAGTTTAGTTTACTTTGAAAGGTTTATCTCAGATAACTCAATCCAGCTATACTAATCATAAACAGGTGTGTTCGAAGAACCCAATTAGCTGGATCATGATTAGCCGGATGAAATCATCTTGGATGTGTCATTTGATCTCGGATGTTTTAAGCAACGTACGAAGAACGGACCCCTGGTCTCTAATCTAAGCTGCTGTTAACCTGCGATTTCTGAGGCTGGTGACTCGGATGAACTTATCCTCCACAGCAGAGGTGACTCTTGGTCTTCCTTTCCTGGGGCGCTCCTCATGTGAGCCAGTTTCTTTGTAGCGCTTGATGGTTTTTGGAACTGCATTTGGGGACACTTTCAAAGTTTTCCCAATTTTTCAGACTGACTGACCTTCATTTCTTAAAGTAATGATGGCCACTCGTTTTTCTTTACTTAGCTGCTTTTTTCTTGCCATAATACAAATTCTAACAGTCTATTCAGTAGGACTATCAGCTGTGTGTCCACCTGACTTCTGCACAACACAACTGATGGTCCCAACCCCATTTATAAGGCAAGAAATCCCACTTTTTTAAACCTGACAGGGGACACCTGTGAAGTGAAGACCATTTCAGGTGACTACCTCTTGAAGCTCATCAAGAGAATGCCAAGAGTGTGCGAAGCAGTAATCAAAGCAAAAGGGTGGTAACTTTAAGAACCTAGAATATAAGACATATTTCAGTTGTTTCACACTTTAAGTATATAATTCCACATGTGTTAATTCATAGTTTTGATGCCTTCAGTGTGAATCTACAATTTTCATAGTCATGAAAATAAAGAAAACTCTTTGAATGAGAAGGTGGGTCCAAACTTTTGGTCTGTACTGTATGTTAGACCCAATCCCAACCAAATTATTTAAGGAGGTATTCCCTTTGATCAGTGGCCCTATTTTGGACATGATTAATCTATCCTTGGTGAATGGATATGTACCACAGGCTTTTAAAATAGCTGTTATTGATCACAATATTCTCCTACAAAGACTTGAACATACTGTAGGGATTAAGGGGAAAGCATTTGGCTGGTTTAAATCCTATCTGTCGGACAGATTCCAGTTTGTTCATGTTAATAATAAATCTTCAAACTCTAGGGTCACTTGAGGGTTACCACAGGGACAGAAGTTGTAATTTTTGGACCAGAGTCCACAAAAAAATAAACTTCTTAATTAATCACTCAATCGGGATGGCATAAACTTGGCCTCTGGTTGTAAAGTAAAAGAATTGGTGTTGTTTTCGACCAAGACATGTCATTTAAATCCCATATTAAACAGATTTCCAGAGTTTGCTTTTTTCACCTCAGGAATATCGCCAAAATTAGAAACATTCTGTCCAGGAGTGATGCTGAAAAACTAGTCCATGCATTTGTTACTTCAAGGCTGGACTATTGTAATTCTTTACTATCAGGAAGTCCACAAAATGCAGTAATTTTACAACTTTTATGTGCAGTTTTCTCTCAAATGTCTTCCACAGGGAACACGGCCGGTGAGACTGGGACAAATTTGAATTTCTTGCATGGACAACATCCCACTGCTTGGCTTTTCTACCTCTCCGATGATTTAATTCTTGCATAGCGAGGACGCGTGATCCTGCGGCTGCCTGTTCACCCTACATACAACCTCTTTGTCGGATACATGGGAGTGTGGCATCTTGCAGTCCCCTATATTTGGTTTAATCTGAGTATATAGCTATTGACAAGTTGAGCAGTAAAAGTTAGGATTTATACAGTTTTGGTGTTTTTCTTACCAGATGCTGTATCATCATTCCTGTGTTCATATCACTTTGAAATGTTTTGTTGGTCAATTTCAAAGTAAACAAACCATTGCAAACTTTTGAAAATTGTCTTAATTTTTTTATATATATATGAATGTGAAACATTTTTACAAAGTATGATGAGTTATTGGTATGGATTGTTGAAAATTCCTTTTTAAATGCAAAACTCTTGAGTTCTAAAATGAAATACAAGACGCATGGTGGTGCTCATTTTAATAGCTTTGAAACTCAACTTTGCAGCTAAAGGAGGCGTTGGTGTCAAGACTCTTATTTTGAAATCTCAGTTGAACCGGAAGTAGCGTGTACGTAGTTTTATCATGACCGCATTGATCAGTAAGTGACGAACCAAGGTGGTTGTCGGAGCTTATTGGGAACAATGAGGGAGTTATTACTGTTGTGACATTAAAGATTTAAAAAGTAAATGTGAATAAAATAAAGGTAACCGCACAGGCTGACGGCAGCAGGAACCCACCCAACAGTGTAAAAGCAGTGCATGACGACATCAGGTGACAACACGGCCCGATAACGGGGAGGACAGGCAGCAACGACAGGTATAACAGCACAGGGAGATGACGGTGAAGACGACAGAGGAGACGACAGGTTGTAACAGCAGAGGGAGATGACGGTGAAGACGACAGAGGAGACGACAGGTAGAAACGACAGGTTGTAACAGCAGAGGGAGGTGACGGTGAAGATGACAGATTGTAATGACAGGTATAACAGCAGAGGAAACTACAGCAAACCGAGATCACGTGATTACAGGTTCAACAACGAGCTCAAACAACATAAAGTGAAGAAGAAAGGCCATGCACTTGATCCCTCATGTAGACACAATACATAAGCTCACAGCATATGGACACGACATATGCAGCTTCCATTACATAAGCACGATACATATACACCTTACATAGACACATACATGAACACGTCAGAAGACGCATAAACATAATTTATGCAGCTTCCATTACATAAGCACGATACAGATACACCTTACATAGACACATACATGTACACATGAACACGTCAGAAGACGCATAAACATAATTTTGGCACTAATGGAACCCCATAAATGTCAAAGTATATTCTGTTCATTGGGTAAACTTGGAGATTGTGATGTTTGTTTTCAAGTCCACTGACTTACAGGTTTTTAATGACAGCCTTTAGTTTGAATAAGTGAATGTTATGTTTTTTTTTTTTTTTTTTTTGCCAAAACACATTTAAGGGCCACACAAATTCAATTTATGACACGGTTTCTATTAATCCACCGCCACCTTTGGAAGCGATTGTCCCAGTGTTGTAATTGGTTCTATTTAGCAGAAACGCCTTTTCATTTTGAAGTTAAAGTTGCATGAAATGCTAATAAACCATCCAAACTGATTTTTCATTTTTGTCTTGAAGAATGCTCATTGTGACATGAAAGAACTAAGAATATTCGTTACTGTGCGAAACATGCAAAAACTATAGCCTTTTTCAGATTACCATTTCCCCAGTTATCTTCAAGAGTAAGATCAGTGAAGTGCATCATCACGCAAACTGTCCACTTCTTGGTGCTACACACTTTCAGGTTGCTCCTCAGTTTGATGAAGAACCGATCACGTGACATTGCATCACTGATGGCAGGAATTCGCTAAGCATTTGATCACAACATCGTTGTTTGAGGATAATTCACACAAGACATCAAAATCGATGTGCAAAAATGTGGCTAAGACTAGATATCTCTCAATATTTCTCTTAATGAGGTCTACCAGTGCATTGCGTTTTTGCAGCCAGCAAGTAGTTACATCAGCACCAAGTCTATGCTTGCGTTACGTACTCAGGCAAATCAGGTGGAGAATATTCATCTTCAGAATCATCCAATGGGTGTTCCAAATGAGGTCCATATGTGTAATAAGTCCACAAATGGATAATTCTATTGTATTGCCAAAAAAAAAAAAAAAAAAAAAAAATCAACCCTAAGTTCAGATAAAAATCTGTATCAAAGTTAGGTGGCAAATGTAGCTTGCAGTTAATTATTTGGTTGAAAAATGTACCACTAACCAGAACTATTTACACATGTGAATCATTCCAAATATTTCCAGATTCATCAAATCAAAATATG
Organism: Fundulus heteroclitus; assembly: GCF_011125445.2. Taxonomy (NCBI): domain Eukaryota; kingdom Metazoa; phylum Chordata; class Actinopteri; order Cyprinodontiformes; family Fundulidae; genus Fundulus; species Fundulus heteroclitus. The sequence continues at coordinate 20,354,927 of NC_046377.1, forward strand.
TGGCTAAATACAACTTACAATAACAAATTCATACTTATAGATTATGGTATGCAGTTGGACAAACCTGGGAATATTTAGAATAATTTACAACGAAATATAGCCCTAATATCCTCAAATGTGTACTTAATCTTTACCGATGTTGAGCTTTGCTTCAGTTGTGAAAAAATGTCAAATTTGCATGCCTTATGAAGCTAAAGATGTAATTGTGTACAGGAACACTGGTTTCAAGCATGAAATATAGTTTGGATTTTTACCTTGACCATTTTTCTTAGAGTTGTTATAGAAGCCTTTTACTGGGATCTCCACCATGTTGCGTTCATTCAAATAAGTGTAATATTGTCATCTTACTATTAGAGAATGCTGCTAGTGTCTACTAATGAGGCCTGTGGGTTAAAGTTGAAATAAAATAAAGTAAAAGGGGTGGACCGGCAAAAATGCAATGGCCGCGTATGAGGACGCAGGGTCTCAGATTCATGAGGCTGAAAACACTGACTGCTCATTGTTTCATAGGAAAGAGCAAGTTAAACATTTCTAAAACTAAAGAAGATTGTTCACATCTTGGCCAGATGTTAGTTTCATATCTTATACAGAAGAAGCCTGATTTTTAACAATATTCAGATGATCCTGGGAGGCTGTCAGTTACAAGCCATTTCAACCAGATAAACAACACATATGATAAATTGCATTGTAGTATACTGCAGTGGTTTAAAATCTCTGTTTATGAAAACTGATCTATTTAGAGTGCATTTTTTTTTCCAAAAAAGCAAATATTGGAACTAATAGATTGACTTCACATCAGATAGACCTACTATTAAATAGGCGCAGAAGCGGTAAAACAGTAAAATTCAATTTGACAATTTAATATTATCAAAATGTAACCTCAAAACGCAACAAACTGAAAAAATGAATTATCCCTAGGAGTTATCAATAACGACCAATAAGTGTTCAATCATGAGAGTCGACTAATAAAGAACCTATGCTGAAATGTCCAAGAGCTTTGCTGAAACAAAGGAAACAGATGGAAGTTGCAACAAATAAATTCGGATTTTCTGTTCAGAAAAATCAAATACTGCTTTAGCCAAATGCTTTATCAGAAAGTGATTACTTAGTACTGATATGCCACCAGTTTTAAACAAAAAATGATGGTAACAATCAATGTGATGTCGCACATCCATCTGAGAAACGATCTCTTAACGGCTTAGTTTACGTGTGTTTACTTGCGGCGAAAAACGCCCCCGTAACTATTCAACAAATCTTACAATCGAAACATTTTTCACTTTCTTCCATTCATATATGCTTCTGCTAACAGCAGCATATAGAATATACTATATGCAAAAAGATTTTAGATGTTTTCGCGGACAAAATGTAGAGAAAACTTGCCCCCAGCAGCAGCAAATCATCCACTATCTACGAGCTTTGACGGCTCCAGAAACAAAAAGGAAAAATCATGGGAAACAAATGTGACCTCGTTGTGAAGAGAGAACACTTTTCTTTCCGTTACAGTAACATTTCTGATAAAACTATTACATCTGAGGAAGATTTAAAGCCTTAAAGGCGGCGAAGAAAACACAGATGCGGACAGATTTGTGGCGGCAGCAGAGCGGCGGGCTGAGTTGTTTCTTCACGGTTCTCATGTGTGTTATAAGTCCCGCCTCCTGCTCTGAGCCGCAGACGTTCAGAGGAACATTAAGAGAGAAACATGGCAGAAGTAGCTCCAGCAGCGGCACCGGCGAAAGCCCCGGCCAAAGCCCCGAAGAAGAAGGCAGCCTCCAAGGCCAAGAAGGATGGACCCAGCCTCTCCAAGCTGATCGTGGCCGCCGTGGCCGAGTCCAAGGAGCGCAAGGGCATGTCTCTGGCGGCGCTGAAGAAGGTGCTGGCCGGCAAAGGCGTGGATGTGACCAAGGCCAACAAGCGCATCAACACGGCCGTCACCAAGCTGGCGACGGCAGGAACCCTGAGCCAGACCAAAGGCACCGGGGCGTCGGGCTCCTTCAAGCTGGCAAAGGACACCAAAGCGGCTAAACCAGCCAAGAAGGTGGTGAAGAAGAAGGCTCCCGCTAAGGCCAAGAAGCCCGCCGCCGCTGCCAAGAAGGCCAGCACCCCCAAGAAGGCTGCGGCTAAGAAAACAGCCGCCAAGAAGACCCCTAAGAAGGCTCCTGCCAAGAAATCCCCCAAGAAGGTGGTGAAGAAGAGCCCTAAGAAGGCCGCTGCCGCCAAGAAGCCAAAGGCTGCTGCTAAGAAGCCTGCAGCCAAGAAGCCTGCAGCAAAGAAGCCCGCAGCTAAGAAGGCCAAGAAGTAAAGCTGCTGCAAGACCAGCACTCAGTGCACCAAAGGCTCTTTTCAGAGCCACCACTTCTACAATTAAGACATGATTCCTCATCATTTCACCACATATATTTGAGATGATTTAAATACACTGCACAATCCAGCTCCATTTGGTTCAACATATCGCTTTCAAAGTATTATTGTCATTAAACTAACAATTCAATAATATATAGGAATAGGATTACATTTCATGATATTGTACAGCTGTACAAAACACATTAAGACATGCTTCCTTGTTTCTGTGTATAGAGGTTATTATTATTATTACATGCTGCTACTCCACATATCAAAGTTATAGAGAGGTTTTATTTATTTATTTGTGATTTATTCCAGAGGGACTCACAGATGTAAATATTGACAATAATATGAACAATTATGGTGATTCATGACTGATCCTATACTGACCCCACATGAAAAAGAATGAAAGCTTTGGTAATTATTTTTTTTGCCGTTTATTTATTTTGTAGCTTTTAACAGGGACCTAAAGATGTAAACCACTATAAATAATTTAGTAAACATATCAATTTATATCTATACGTTGATTTAAACTAAACCAAGGCAAGTTTATAAAGAACTTTTCAGTAACAAGACGATTCAAAGTGCTGAACCAGACGTTGCTCCTTTCAACACAAGGAACAAAAGTGAATGAACTACATGTTTAGAATACAAATAGTTATGAGCAGTAACTGACATAATTTTACTAATGACTACATTTAAATTAAATCTTTCTGAAGTTTAGTAAGGATCACTTGAAATTAATTTTTGCTTATTTTTCATTAACTCGCACTTTATTTTGAAGATTCAAATCCAACCAATAGCTGAGTGACAATGGTTTCACCGCGTGTTGAATCTGAGCCAATCAGAAACGATCCCGCCCCTGCCAGTCTCTTTATAAAGCCGCTGTTCGCTATAGAGTCTCAAGTCTTCAGTTAGAAAACGTGAAGAAAGCTCCTGAGCTACAATGGCCAGAACCAAGCAGACCGCTCGTAAATCCACCGGAGGAAAGGCTCCCAGGAAGCAGCTGGCTACCAAGGCTGCCCGTAAGAGCGCCCCGGCCACCGGCGGAGTGAAGAAGCCTCACCGCTACAGGCCCGGTACGGTTGCTCTGAGAGAGATCCGCCGCTACCAGAAGTCTACGGAGCTGCTGATCCGCAAGCTGCCCTTCCAGCGTCTGGTGAGGGAGATCGCTCAGGACTTCAAGACGGACCTGCGCTTCCAGAGCTCTGCCGTGATGGCTCTGCAGGAGGCCAGCGAGGCCTACCTGGTGGGTCTGTTCGAGGACACCAACCTGTGCGCCATCCACGCCAAGAGGGTGACCATCATGCCCAAGGACATCCAGCTGGCCCGCCGCATCCGCGGAGAGAGGGCTTAGACTGACCCCAGTACAAAACACCCCAACGGCTCTTTTAAGAGCCACACACATTCCTCTAAGAGCACATTATTCCTTTTGTTTATATGATATAGGTTGACAATGTATGTAAAAATAGCGACGTGGGGTGGCACTATAAGCTTCAGGATAATGAGGGTTTTAAAGAAAAGTCGCTATTAATTTCCAGAGCGAAGAGATTCACCGGGTTGCTCAACCAATATTTTTTTTCTGACACTAGGGGGCGAAATAGGCCAATGGACGCTAACTTGGTGCAGTTTTATCAAAGTCATTATCAACTGACAACACATACTTATCCTTGTAGGACTCTAACATTTAAAATGAGGCTCTTGGGTCTTCCCTACAAAGTTTTAGGACAAATAACATCTGATTTCATACAAAGCATTCAAGGTTTTGAGTAAAGTCAGGATTGGCACAAATTCACTTTGTTTAATACAGTCAATATCCTTGCTCAGACTGCTGCCTCTGTGACCCAACTCCAGAAAAAGAGGAAGAAAATGAATGACTGCAATACTGTTGACAAAATGAAGTTTACAGAGGGGGAAAAGGATAATATTGTGTCATGGTGATAGTATTGTCAGTATTATGAAATGTTATAAATTAAGATAAAAGAGATGGAGATTCTGCTTTAAAGTAGATGATAAATCACCACAATATCATCCCTCCAAATTAAGTATTCTGAAAAGATGGTGCTATTTGTCCCTCTGTATTTCACTTTGTTAGGGAATCGCCTGCTCAACTCCAACCTTTAGACACAGAAAGACAACTCGACGTCAGGCGCGTTTATCACATTCAAATGTTTTGGTAATGCAACTCATTTACGGCATGTACACACAAGCAGTTAGGTGATATTTGTCAGCAAAGCCTTTAACTAGATTGAGGACTACTTAAACATCACTGCTGGTACAGGAGGTGTATGAGCTGCCCCCCTCAATAATAAGACGGTTGCATTACAACAGAAGTAATTCATAAAAAGGGTTAAATCTAGTAGTAGGCCGCAATAATGACAAATATTTTCCATCCACAAAATGTTTTAATTGGAACATTGTGAGCAAATATCTGTAAAAAATAAAACCATATAAAGTGGTTCTTGCAGTCAGAAAGAGAGTGACCTGCTTCGCTGTAAGAAGCAGCAAAACGTCTATCAACCCAGTCCAGTCGCTAATTCACTGTGATGATTAGAACCTGAGCAGATGAGTCTTCATAAACAAATTTTGAAGTAAAAAAAAATGGATATAGTTTCAAAAATAAATAACTGAAATTCCAATATTAGGCTCATAAAAAAAAGTTATGACAAATGTGGGAATGTCTGCCTTGCCAACTGCAAGGCCTCCAAACAGATGTCCATTCCAAAACAGTCCCTGTCCCTCAGAGGGTAATTTCTTTCCTCAAGGAACATGGAAACCTGTCTTCTGATATTTTCTGGTGTGTCTGTGTCCAACGTAGTTGGTCCTTCCCAGTCAACTCCATAACGTTCTTCATCAATCTACAAAACACAACAGCAGTAAAAAAAAATAATAAGACGATAGTGGAAACATTTACTTATTATGGTATGATTAAGAATCCAAACCTGCTCGCATGAAGGGTCATGTATGGAGGTGTTTTCCAGTAACTGACTCCTAATCCACAATTGGTGAGGTGGTCTGCCTTGCTCTGTGGATAGTGAATGTCTGTCCCATGCCAAAGAAAACAGTTCTAAATGCCGGTTTAGTCTGGGCAGCATTACAAAATGAATACAGGCCAAATCCAGTTCACTATCAGGATTCAAAGCTGCAGTGTCAGCCAGACACTCAAGTGCATAACGGTCAGTGTTGGGTAAGTTACTTTAACTTGTAACTGTAATCCGTTACAGTTACAAGTTACTTTGTTTAAAATGTAATTGTAGTGTAACTTTTTTGATTACTTTTAAAAAGTAATGTAACTAATTACTTTTGATTACTTTTTGATTACTTTAAGGTTTTAATGAGTACTGACCCATGTTCAAAAATGAATATACGAACAAACTTAAATACACTAGGTGAGTTGTTTAGAATACAAGAAAATGTAAGTTTGTTGTGACAGTTACTTATAAATCTAATGGAGAAGGCATCCGTTTAATGAAAAAGTTTCATGTGTGTGTGACGATTTTTAAGTTTAAAACAAGGAGGATGGATTTTTTGGCAACTCCTTGACAAAAATTGCATCCCCTGCTATATCAGAGGAATTGTCACTTCTATGACTATTACTGTATATCCATCAGTAGTTAAAGGACAAGAGTCAGCAAATGCAAATTCTGCCCTGTAAAACAATGACAGCACAATTGTTGCTGTATGATCTGAAGCCCCATTTGGAGCTTTTAAACAGGCTTTGAAAAACTTTGATAATTTGCTGCTGTAATATTATAGATTTTTTAGAATAAAAAGCTAGCAGATGTGCAAATTCAAAAATAACAGAACTACAATTATAGAGCATTCAGTATTGTAAGAAAGCCCACACTGTTTGTGGATAAATACATTATTGTATGAGTTAAGTTCTGTTCCGTTTTGTGCCTTTTACGTTGTAAAAATGAAATGTCCCATGCTCCTGAATGCACCATAGCTTTCCGACGCTCAAGAACGCAACACTGAACGCTGAGCTGTGTAGATGCGCGTTTGATTTTCCGCTTAAGAAAATCAAAATATTTTCTGAAGTTTTGCAGTTTCACAACACACGTCGGCTCTCAATGTTTATTGTTGTGTGTGAATAACAAGAGACTGCATGATTGCAAAGCGCCTTGTTGCATCTTTCTCTTCCTTAAAATGAAGCCAAACTTTGGATTGCTTTTCCCGATGGGGCGCCTTTTTTTTCTTTTCTAGTCTTACGCCTGGTCACGTCGTACTTGCTTGAATGGCCGTGTGCGTAACTTGCGTAAAAAAACAGGCTGGAATCGAAAAGAGAATCGTTAAGCTAGCTGCCAAACAGTGCCATGGAATTGGAAAACACGGAACTGGTTCTGAACAGGAACCGGTTTTCGATTCCCATCCCTACTCAATATGCTTCGTCTATCGGTGAGTTGCACTTACCTCTAAATGTTTCCTCAGGTTTGACATAGATTGCTTCCAAGTGGACAAGTTCTTGATAGCCGGCAAACACTTCTTGCACTGCACGGTTAAATTTGAGCCATTTTCACAAATGTAAATGAAATGCTCGTTAAATTTCCATTGCTTGTGCTTGAAGGCTGTCATTTTTGATGCGCTGCTTGAGCTGAAATAAAACCGTGAAACGTCCGCTCGCTTGCTGTTCTTTCAGAAGGCTCCACCAGCACAGGATGGATCATCAGAGTGATAGAGACAAGGAGCCAGGGCATGAAGCAATAAAAATATTACATATTTCGCAAAGGTTTTTCTTTATATTTTTAAAAAAATTTAACTAAATTTGTAATTCTTAATATTTTCTGAAGTAACTGTAGCTGAATTACATATTTTCTCATTGTAACTAACAAATTACAGTTACTCTTTTTTGTAATTAAATTACGTAACGTCGTTACATGTAATCCGTTACTCCCCAACACCGATAACGGTAGTTCACGGTGACAACACACCAAACATCTCTCCACAGCCTTTCAATTCTTTGGTTATGGACACTGCGTCCCCGTTATAAAACTTCTATGGAAGTAAATCTGTGTCGCTGGGATCTGAATTAAAAATACCACTGAAATTTAAATGTATGTTTGTACTTACTCTTTCAGTGTTAAAATATATTCACAAAACATTTTTAACCTAAAAAAAATTTTAGGTTAAAATTTTCTCTAAGCTAAAAATTCAATTTAGTATTTCAAAGTGATTACATTTTCAATACTTATTTAAATTTTTCAGTGTTAAAAAATTCAACCTTTCAAAATTCTTACTCAATATCTTCAGCCTCCTGAGATTCAACTTGCTCCATTTCACTGTCTTAAATTCAGCGTAAAAAGGGGAGAGTTACCTTAGGTCACAGACATTAGCAATGGATTGTGGTGTCCAACACCCAGCCAATCCCGTTACGTTTTCTTAGTCACGTGACGTGGTGCCCGGACTGAAGGAAAACCAGCATCTTGGAAGTGGTCATGTAAGATAACGCTAACTGAACGGTGAGTTTATTGCTTTAATTTTTCTGTAGTATTGCTTTTCTTTGTGCATGAAATTCTATACATAGGGTGTGTCCCAATTCAAGGGGTCCAGCCCAAGAAGGATTCGACCCAGGTGGACCGCGTCCTTCGCATACCGCAAAAACCACGGAGGCTGGCTGTGAATTGGAACCAGTGTTGCCTACTCCTCAGTAAGGAAAGTAGCTATTGGCTCTGCTAAAAGTCACCAGAAGTCGCTAAATAACGTCATCACCTAATTTGCATAATCTGCCACATGACGTGATGTGCATGTTATAGGGCTTGGGCGTCATGACGTATTACTTTCCATGGCCGCCATATTGAATGCCTCCGCCGCCGCTACTCAGACTACTGCCTATGACTAACGCGTACTGTACTCCCTCTCTCAGCCGTGTTTTAATTTGATTAATTTCACCTTAACTTGATTTCAACCATGGTAAACCGTTGCTGTATTGTGGGCTGTAACAGCGCAACACATGATCGCCATGGGAAAAACATAGAAAATGGGTTAACTTTCCACCGCTTTCCTGCCTGGAGGCGCAACCACGGACGAGTGTCAGAGATAACCATGGGCGTAGGTTTGTATAGGGACCATAGGGACATGTCCCTACCAATAATTCGATGTGAATAACATGTTTATAATTTACAATACAATCGTTGTTACAGCAGTCGCTTATTTTCCTCTCGCAGCTCCGCTGCTTGGCGGCGGGCCGGCGGCTGCTGCTGCAGCTCCGTCTGCCAGCCTGCGTGTCCAGTCGGTTTTCCTGTCGCTTTAACTTAGCAGGGCACGTAACTGTGCTGTGTGCTGTTTAACTCCACTCTCATTGGTTGTTTTGCCTTAAGTCCCGCCTTCTCTCTCCCTGGTTGGCTGTTTTCTAGTGCGTGCATGTGCGTGCATGCTTGCAGCGCGAAATATAAATTTAATTCACACTAGAATACTGCAGTTACTACAACGAATATTAGACTACGAAACTAGTCCCAATAAAAAAAAAAAATATATTATCCACGCTATAACAGGCGATAGAAGAAGCAGGAGAGAGTAGTTTTCATTTGTGGAACTTAAGAAATGTATGTAACCAACGTTAACATCTTAAAATAATATTTAATTCTGAAGTATAATACTTTTTATCAACAAAAAACTTTTTTTATTTTATAAAACTAAATATTCTGTGTCAGGCAGGAGTTCTGAAGAGTGCTGGAAAAATCGACAAGCAAAGAATGTAAGCTTTCAAAAAATCTCTTTAAGGCGGTTCAGATATAAATAGCAAGTGTTATTCGTTTTATAGAGTATAACAATACGAGATGGTGCCTAAACATTGCTATTTTTTGTTTAGAAAGCATAATTAGGGTTCCACATAATAATAGTGCTATTTAATTGACTATTTCTACTTTTGGAAATAGGATAAAGTACAAACAGAGGAACACATTGGTTTGATTTTACATAGATTTCCACACAGTCCATAAGTAAATTAGTACAAACATTAGTGTCTGGTAAAAATGCTTGAATCTGGCTGTTTATTTTGAATATTATTACATTACAGATAAGATAGTGTTATATTTTCTTTTAATAATTGTTAAAAGCGATTTTATATTGTGTCCCGGTAAAAGAGACATAAGGAGCTATTTTAACACTCAGACAGTAAGTATCATAGGATGATATAAAATTTCAGATCCTTTTCGGGATTTTAAAATTTTTTCTATCTATTCTTTCTCAACTCTACTTCTACATCTCTTCGTTCAACAACGTTATGTCAGATGTATTTTAACGTTGCGTTGCCATCAACATGGCCGCCACGTCCCACAATGCAACGCAGATCCCAAGCCCTATTTGTGCTGTGGGAGAAATTACGTTGTTAGAGAAAGACAAAAAGTGCGTAAAAACACTCAGGATATATAGAGCTACTTTTTTTTTCTGTCCATTAATGTTTGTTTATTATTTATTTATTTGTTTTAATTAATATGTATTTTATCACTATACTAACCCTCCTCCTTTACCCAGGCTTGGGACCGGCAAAGTGAAACATAGAGAGACACAATGGCGGAGATACAAATTTTTTTTTTTTTACTTTTTTTTTTATAAAACTTTTTGTTTTTTGCTCTTGTGGGCCACTAAGGAGCCTACAAATCATGGTAAAACATGAACATTTTGAACCATAACATTAACATTATCAATCTAAATGGAACAAAAAAAAGACAACAAAGAATCAATGGCAATGTGAGCAAATAATGGTACTTTTTTTTTTAAACTAATAAGACTTCCCTCCACACACAGGCAGTACTTGCCAACTCACAGAAAGAGTGGGTCATCGTCATGTTGGTCAAGGCTCTCTATGGCAAGTTCAGCAACTGAGGGAGCTGACTTAAATGAGTAAGCAGCTGATATGCCAAAAAGCTGCAAAACATGATCAGGCAGCTGGTGCTCGTAACAAGCCTCACCAGACAGCTTCAGTCCATATCGGATGTATAGGATGGAGTTAAGTGTCTGCAAAGACATCCGATTTTTAAGTTTGCTTTTTACCACTCTGATTTGGCTGAATACTCTCTCAACATCAGCATTTGAGTGTGGCAAGGGCAATGCAGACACAGCAGCCATGGCAAGTTCTTTAAACGGGTTCATACCAGTTGCATCCCTGAACTTCCAGACCTCACTCCAGAATCCCAGTGTGTTTTTTGTCTTGTTCCATTTACTAAGATGGATGACACGCCATTGCTGGACAATCTTGTCGATGTCTATAGAGGAGTAGTCAAGGAGCTTGGTTACTTTTTCTATTTCTCCAGGGCTCTTATTGTGGTTTTTCGAAAAAGAGTCGCTGGAGGGTTCTGAAAAGTTGCTAAATATAGCGACAAAGTCGCTGAGTTGGCAACACTGATTGGAACCTTCTAGCCTTTGCCATATATATATATATATATGCGTGTGTGTGTGTGTGTATTTATTGCCGCACAGGAATGAGGCATCTTTTCTGATTCCACGTTCACATAACAGAAACTTTTTCTCTGCCCACATACAATATGGACGGTGGACGTTGACGTGCGGAGACCACCCTGCGCCGTATGACCGCGTCTACGTATATGATGTCTATGGTGGTCACAGAGAGACACACAGAGAGACACAGAGACACAAACAGAGACAGAGAGAGGAGACAGAGAGAGAGACACAGAGAGCTGAGACAGAGAGAGAGTACGAGAGAGACAGAGAGAGAGACACAGAGAGAGAGACAGAGAGAGAGAGACAGAGAGAGAGACACAGAGAGACAGCAGGAGAGAGATACACAGAGAGACAGAGAGAGAGAGAGACAGAGAGAGAGACAGAAGAGAGAACAGAGCGAGAGACAGAGAGAGACAGAGAAGAGAGACAGAGGAGAGGAGACAGAGAGAGAGACAGAGAGAGACACAGAGAGAGAGACACAGAGAGAGCGACGAGAGAGAGACACAGAGAGAGACAATCAGAGACGAGAGACAGAGAGAGAGACAGAGAGAGAGACACAGAGAGAGAGACAGAGAGAGAGACAGAGAGAGAAAGAGGAGAGGACAGAGAGAGAGATGAGAAGAGAGAGAGACTGAGAGAAGACAGAGAGAGAGAGACAGAGGAGAGAAGAGACAGAGGAGAGGAGACAGGAGAGAGAAGACAGAGAGAGAGACACACAAGAAGAGACAGGCAGAGAGAGAGACAAACAGAGAGAGAGACAGAGAGAGAGAGAGAGAGGAGAGGAGACAGAGAGAGAGAGGACAGGAGAGAAGAGACATGAGAGAGAGAGAGACAGAGAGAGGAGAGAGACAGACAGAGAGAGAGAGAGAACAGACAGAGAGAGAGAGAGACGAGAGAGAGACAGAGAGAGAGACAAGAGAGATAGACAGAGAGAGAGAGACAGACAGAGAGAGACAGAGAGAGAAAGAGAGAGAGACAGAGAGGAGACAGAACAGAGACATGAGTAGAGAGAGAGAGAGAGAGACAAGAGAGAGACAGAGAGAGAGAGACAGAAGAGACCGAGACAGAGAGAGAGACAGAGAGAGAGACAGAGAGAGAGACAGAGAGAGAACAGAGAGAGAGACAGAGAGAGAGAGACAGAGAGAGAGAGACAGAGAGAGAGACAGAGAGAGACAGATGAGAGAACATAGAGAGAGACAGAGAGAGAACAGATAGAGAGACCAGAGAGAGAGACAGATAGGAGAGAGAGAAGGAGAGAGACAGAGAGAGCGAACAGAGAGAGAGACAGATAGAGAGAGAGAGATACAGAGAGAGAGACGAGAGAGGAGAGAGATAGAGGACAGGAGAGAGAGAGAGAGAGAGACAGAGAAGAGAGAGAGAGAGATAGAGAGAGTAGGGAGAGAGAGAGGGAGAAGATGAGGGAGAGCGAGGGAGAGAGAGAGCTAGAGTCGAGAGAGGGAGAGAGAGAGAGAGAGAGAGACCGAGAGAGAGGACAGAGAGAGAGAGAGAGAGAGAGAAGAGAGAGATGACAGAGAGAGAGAAGAGAGAGACAGCAGAGAGAGAGAGAGAGAGAAGAGAGAGAGACAGGAGAGGAGAGAGAGGACAGAGAGAGAGAGAGAGAGAGAGACAGAGATAGAGACAGAGAGAGAAGGAGAGTAGGGAGAATATGCATGTTACAGTAGACAGGCACTGATTGAGTATAGTATAATAAATATATAAATATATATATATATATATATATATATATATATATATATATATATATAAGTGCACCCTCCTACCTGGAGTGTGTAGCCTGCTACTGTAATAACAAAGTTTTGACTGCCCTGATATATTATAAAGGATCTTACTGAGGTCGGTTTTGAAATTATCTTGTGAAAAACCTGAAGCCATTAAAAACGACTGAAACAATGCCCCGAAATGAACCACCTCCTTGCGCACACCCGACCAGCCTATCTCTCTTCCTTTGTCACGTGAACTCGCGCGGTCGCCTGCATCTTCTATGGAGAAGATGAGGAGCAGCTTAAGACAGAACTAAAGGTCTTCCACTCCAGCTTTTACTTCAAAGAACCTACAAGAAATATGTTCAATACTGAGGGAAAACAATGACCAGCTAATCTTTCCTGCCTTTGTCAAAATGATCCAAATATATGCAACATTACCAATGACCACAGCTTCAGTTGAAAGATCATTTTCCAAGCTGAAAATCATCAAAACTAAACTAAGAAGCCTGTGTGGAGAAGAAAGGCTCTCTGACCTTCTTCTGCTTGCCATTGAAAAAGACATTGAGGTAAACCACAGCGAGGTCATCAACATCTTTAAAGACATGGCACCAAGGAGGATGCTGCTTTAAAGTAGTACGCTTTAGTCTGTTCTGTTGGTGGTGTGACTTTTTTCCATTGAAAACTCACATTTAGTGAATGTTACAAATAAAAGTCAAATTTCATTCAACATGCGTGTGTATTTTATTATTGTTTTTTTTGATAATTAAGTGTTCCACGTGCGGTAAAAAGTGCCCTCCCCCCCTCCTGAGCACCTGCCCCCCAAAATGTCTGTGCACGCCACTGGCTTTGGGTATCAGTTTCTCTGCTTTTTAATAGTAATTTAATTTACATTCTTTTTAGTTTGGGGTACCAAATGTTCGTTGCTTAGCAACACTATAAAAAACCTTGTTTGGGTTTGTCAATTGATTAAAAAGCTTACTGTTTTTGAAAATTATTAGATATTAGAATGTAAGTATAGTGGGTCTAGAATTAATGTTTTACTAAAACAGACACCCCCATTTTTGAAAAGATTATTTTATGATGATTAGAACAACTTTCTAACATTAACTGACACATGTCGATGACCACCTAGTCAGTAAAGGGCGTTACTGTGAGTGAATGAACAAACGAGGAAACTTCTGTAGTCCCTGCCCGCGCATGCGCAATCAATAATAAACCGCTGCCAGCAGAGCCAGGCACAACGTATTAACGTGTCCGTTCCTCATTATTCACAGATCCACAGCGCATCCTGCCTGTGTATCGCTTGTGCCGGCCCAGATTTCCCCTAGGTCTGAGGCCGGTAACATAACCACATTCTGTAATTCTTCTTAGATTAAATATCTTACTGTAATTTTACACAATTTTAATCAATAATGACCATTCCATTTCAGAATTAGCAGCAGATGGTCATATCCCCAGACTACCTTTACAGTCTTCTAGAACTCCATCTCCCTGTCACATGCATAGCCAAACCTTTAGGCATTTCCAGACGGACTGTATATCGACGGATGGCTCAGTCAGGTCTTTCGGTGAGGGCATTATACACCACCATGTCGGATGATGAGTTAGACCAGTGTGTGAGTGACATTAAATCCAGGCAACTTCACCCTGGATACCGAATGGTGAAGGCTATTCTGCAAACCAGGGGACTGAGAGCTCAGAAAATTGTACATTTATTTTAGGACTTTGAATTTATCATAACAGAATCAGAAAAAGTTGTTAGTATTTTTCATGATTTATTTTCAAACTCATGTACACAACAAAATGTTGCATCAATAAACTACTTCAACTGGATGTTTCAAACTGCCTGAGTATGAATCTATAAAATCAGTACAACTGGTAAAACATTACTGATTCATAGAGACATGCAATATCTCATCTGAACATTGTTGTTACATGTTTTGTGTTAATGATTTCCACATCTAATATGTATAGAATTTGTTATCTGAGAAAATTAGAAGATTGAATTATTGTTTCTAAATGTTCACAACATAACGGCTTCATTAAAACAATGCCGCTTCACATAAATGGAAAACTCTGAAAAAGCATAAATGCAGGTCATGTTTCCAAAGGCATGTTGAATAATCACAGCAGACCAAAGCCAGTTTGGCAAGAGCAAATACTGGCTAAAATGCCGTCATTGCTATGGACAAACTCCACAGGCTAAAATATCGTCATTGCTATGGACAAACTCCACAGACAGACGTGCTGCTAAATTCTCCCATCCAGAATTTCATGAGACCTTTCAGTTCAGGTGGTGTGGCTTTGAAAGGAAACAAAATAAAACAGCACAATCTAATTTATCCATAAACCAGAACATATAGATAAATTAGTATGTTAAACAGTTTTCCATTTTCTTAAAATGCACATGTAAAGCTGTGGATACAGCTACACAGACAGTAGACACAGGAACATGCAAACTTCACTGTTTGATTTACTCTGGAGCTAAGATTAAATCTCAACTGTGACGTACCACCGCTGAGTAGTAAGAAACAATTATTCCTGTAGCGGTGCTTTCTAGCAAAGTAATTTGGGGAAAAAAAAAACAAAAAAAAAAAACACTGACGTTGAGCGGAGCAGAGTGACCCACAGACCTCCGAGGGAAACCTGCTGTTCACTTCTCTCGGCCTAGTGGTGTGTGAACTACCGCTCGTTCTGATGCCGTTTTTTGTTTTAATTCGGCAAAACGTTCATTTGCTTTGGGTTTGTCTGACTGACTTGTGTTGCTTTTTTAACTCAATACTTGCTGGGAAAAAAATTGTAAATCTATTTATTCCCAAGGACAATATCAACATCCATACCATGATGGCTGATGTTATGGACAAACCGCATAACCGTAAGCAGAAGAATCAGTTATCAGCTATTATATAGGTCACTAAATATGTTCAGTCTGTGTAAAGTAATAGATAATTGACATTTATATTTTAAACAGGGACAACAGAAGAAACACAGGCCCTCATAAACTGGTGTATTGCCAATGAGGGCATATTCACCGGCAAGAGGAACTCCTCTAAAACTGGATGGGAGTGAGTAGTTTTGATTTATGTCTGCCTAAATGTCCATCTTTAGCTCTTGTGACGCTAAACCTGTTTTTAATTTAAACTAGTGATTTCATGAGAGCCTCTGGCCTGGAGGTCACAGCAAAGCAGGCCAAGAAGAAGTGGCACAATTTAGTGCAGAAATATAAGGTAAAATAACAAAACTCCCTGCATAATATTAGCTCACATTATGTATTATTCCCACCACATTTCTGGTATTACCACAGAAAACAGTGTGGAAGGATATTGTGCTCATTAACTAAAATTCTGAGCTGTATGGAAACGAAATTTTGTTCTGTATGCACTCTGTGCATACAAAATGAAAATAAAGAAAGTCTAAGTCTAAAATGATAAACCATTTTTCAGGAGCTATGAGACCCACCTACTGGGCAAGGGGTTGAGGTTGGTGGTTTGACTGCTGCCACCTGGCCGTGGTATGAGCTGCTTGATGCTGCACTCCAGGGGCAGCATAATATCAGTCCTCCTCTGGTTGTAGCCAGCAGCTCGTCTGCCACAGACGGTGTGGTGGTCACGACCTCAGCCTCTACCCCTTCCCCAACAGCAGACAGGACAGGGAGGCAGGCCAGGAAGAGAGGCAGTGAGGTCCTGCTTGACTTTTTAAAGGAGCAGGCTGAGAAGGATGAGGAGAGGGAGAGGGCAGCCTTGGCTAGGGAGGAAGCCAGAGAGATGGAGGCTACTGAAATGGCCAACAAACATTTGGCACTTCTTGAAAAAAAATTGTCAAAAAGTTATAAATAAAATCTAGAAATGTTTTTCCTATTTTACTGAGTATCTTTTTCTCTCTATTCTTTGTGTCCTCACTCAAAAGAAAACAATAGTAACAGTATCTAACCCCCCCCCCCCCCCCAAAAAAAAAAACATTTTATCCAAGTGATTTAACTTTGTTAATTTGTAAAATATGTTCAACTTTGATTCTGTTCCTGTTACTAACATATTGTTTTTAAAAAGAAAGAAATAACTTCTATTAACATGTACAAATAGAGAATGCCTCCAAAACACACAATTAAGTAGTTGGAACTGAAATGAATGTAATTATTATTTTACATATTTTGACAGGTAGTGGGGGAAAACAATGAAATGAAGCAGGAAGTGAACACGACTACATCTGTTAGGTCAGATGTAGTCGTGTTCACTTAAAAATTCAGGCAGCTCTGCTGGACAAGAAAGCTGGGCTGCCAGTCTGGCTCGGAGGCAGCTTCCAGACATCTCCCCGTCTTCAGCCGCTGGATGACCATCCTCCTCTGGGTCAACCTCCTCCTCCACGTCAACCTGGTCACCTGCCTCGAGACAAATGTTGTGCAGGGTGCAGCAAGCGGCGATGACTTTGGGGGCAAACGTCGGGCGGACCTCCAGCGCCTTAAAGAAGATCGAGCGCCACCGTATCTTCAGACACGCTCAACGATGTTTCTTGCCATGGCGTGGTGTCTGTTGTAGCGAGCTTCTACTTGGCCTGTACCAAATATAAAATTAACTTTTAATTTAGGTAATATGCTAATATGTCTCAATGTTCTATCCAATTAGTATAATCTTTGTATCAATTATGTGTCATTGTTGGCTCTATTTATGAACAAGAAGGTAAGAGATCTTACTGGCAACTGGCTGGCAATAGGGTGTCAGGAGGGTGATCGGGTACCGGAGGCTATGGGTACCCGTCATCGCAGAGTAGAAAAAAAGCCCTCAGGTGGGTATAAGGCATTTTTGTACAATGGCGAGCGTCGCAGTAGTAGTGCGTCATGGACAGAGCCGACATTGCCAATGTAAATGTCCAAAAACCTTCCACGTGCGTCACACACACCCTGCAGAATGATTGAGGGGAAGAGTTTTCTGTTCATATAACATCTCTTTTGTGGCTCTGCAGGTGGAACAATTCGGACATGACACCCATCGATGGCACAAACTGCTGCCCTGAAGGCCTCGTTCCCGGCAAGGCGGGCAAAACCAGCCCCCACTCCCTCCAAATATTGTGGTTTTGGCAGGAAAATCATTTTTGCAATGATGCCCATCAGGGAGTTGACAACTCTGTGCACCACCCGGCACACAGTGGACAGGGGCATCCCAAAGATGTCAGCTGTTGCCCTGTAGGACACACCACAGGCCAGCCAGTAGAGAGTCTCCAGCACCTCCATCTCCTGTGGCCATCCATGGGCCTTCTGGATGGGCAGCATCTGAAGGAGGAGGACGATGGTGGCCCTTCTTAGCCTGAAGGCTGGTCTCAGTTCTCCTTCTGGAGGATTGGTACCAAGGTGTTTATCCTCACATATTTTGTTGCTTTTTCTTCCTGTAAATAAAAAATGCCAAATGTTACCAAATTTGTTTTTTTTTTTTTTTTTTTTTTTTTTTTTTTTTTAGTTCTCACCTTTTCACACCATAAAACTATACCTGCTTAACATGCAGATTAATATAGTTCTCAAGAAATAAAAAGTAAAATGTACAGTGCTGTAAAACTAGTCATATATAGTAAATGTAACAACTGGCTTCCCTTCTCTGGTATTTTTAACATTTCACTTAAAGAATGAGCTGAACTTACTGCACATAATTTAAAGATTAATCACTGTAAAGGTGGGCAGACATAGAAATGACTCGTCCTTTCTAAATATTCAATGCTGTAATGGTCAATAGGTGCAAATGAAATGGCTTAACACTACTGACATACTGTTACTAATGTTAAAATTGGGTTTTTCTTCATAGAAAAATAGTCACAATTACAACCTGATCACATGTTTAATACCATCCTCAATTTTTTTTTGTAAAGATAAAAGTAGAAAACAGGCTGTCAATCTTAAAATGCTTACCAGTTGGAACAGGTGGGCGAGCAAAGCCTGCCTTCTGATCCTCCTCTGCTGCATCAATCTCCTCCTGGTTCGTATTTGCCTCCTCAACTGCGCCGCCCGCTGTGCAGTCTGCTGGTAAAGGTGACTAACAGCAATAGAGCGCCTATTGCTCATTTTGTTTCCACAAAGGAATGATTTCTTTGCAAGTCTTAATCGACGCTCCAACTACGAGCAGTACAACTCCCAACAAAGAAATTCCCGCGACTGCTGCTTTTATACCCACAGTTCTGTTAAAAAAAAAAAAAAGATTTTAGGCTTTTTAAAAATTAGAAATGTTTTTAAAAAAAAAAATCAATAAGATTTATTGTGGTGTAGTGTATAAATAGTTTTGAATGTTAATGAAATGCTAAAGAATTGCGCGTCTCATGACGTCACGAGTACGCTTCTGTTCCAATCACTGAGCTATATAATACACCACAATTCACGCGTTCTCGTGAATTGAGAAACAGCCATCGTTTCCTAAATGCAGTCATAGACATAATATAAGATTATGTATAGATTTTAGGCATTTTTTTAATACAAAATTGTAATTTCTTCTTGTGCATAATGACTATTAATTGTCTATTCTTCTTTCAAAGAAACTTCGTCCTATAGATTATCCCTTTCTTTTGTTGGTGTACCTGGCTGTGGAAGACGGTGGTCCTGGCCGTGAATTCCTGCAACTCCTAGTTGCAGCACTAAGAGATAGCTGCTACTTTGAGGGGCCAGAGGGCAGCAAAAATCTGTCACTGGTACCCCGGGGTACGTAGCAATTAATAACTGAAGATTAAGTTTTTATGCTGTAGGAGCCATTAGGCGCTTCACCTGTTCTGGGAGCATTACTTCTATAATAAACTTATCATAGCACACACAAAAATTGTGCAACCCACTTTATCAAGGTGCTGGCGTAGTTCTTAATCGCCAACCTGGCCTGTTTGTTGCCGACACAACAGGGTATACAGCCTTTCAGATAAAAAGAGGGACGTACTCCTCCTTGGAGACAGGTCGAACTGAAATACAACATAAACTTATAGTAACAGTAAGACAGTAAACAAAGAAAGTTATATTAACATACCTCGCTGGCTGACCCAGGCATAAAAGTAGAAATGAAGAACAAACAAACATCTTCAGCTTCCTTCCTTGCTGCTGCTCCACAGCTTCTCTGCTAATAACCGGCTTGCTCACATAATTAGCACGTCAATCAAAGGTGTGCACTTATCACAGGTGCGCAGGTAGAGCTAATTAGTCTCGGCAAACTCTCTTTTTAAGTTTTCAAAATAAGGGTCTGTCTTGGTGACAAATCTACATAATGCAAATAAAATACACAAACTGCCGTTCTGGCAGTAAAAATGACTTTCATAAAACTGCACCAAGTTAGCGTCCATTGACCTATTACGCCCCCTAGTGTCGGAAAAATGTTTAACAACCCGGTGAGCCAGACACTAGATAGTATGTAAAGCACTTTGAATCCTGCCAGTGCCAGCACACATTTATTCACAGGACATAGGCAGAGCCCATTGGTGTTATTTTAAAGTTTTAAAGGTATACTATGCAACCGGGGTTGATTTTCCAGCGAGGCTCCCCCCAGAGGGCGAAAGTAAAAGTGCACTGTGGTAAAGATGCTCAGCTGTTCTGGTTTCTCCGACAAGCCAGGCGCTGTTGTTTTGAGCTTAGCAGACAGGCAAACAACGAAAAGTGGAAAAAACGGCAGTACTAACAATGACTAACACAGTGAAGGTATGAACATCAAGCTTCCCGCAGCGCTATCTTGGCGAGGCGGCGGCCGCTGCCGCCGCCGCCGCCGCCGCCGCCTCGCCAAGCCGCGGCCCCTGCCGCAGCCGCCTCGTCTGTTTTATTATTATTATTATTATTATTATTTTTTTTTTTTTTTTTTTTTATGTTGGCGAGACGCTACCGCCACCGCCTCGCCAAGCCGCGGCCGCCGCCGCCGCCTCGCCGCGGCTGCCGCGGTAGCGTTTCGCCAACATAAAAAAAATAAAAAAAAAATAATAATAATAATAATAAAAATAAAACTCGATATGCTTGCATGTTTATGTTGTTGCTTTCACGCGTGCATATAGTGAATGGCAGGGCAAAAACACATGGAGTTCTCCCCGTAAAGCAAGACTTCTGTGGGTGCGGGCCGTGAGCTCTTGCTCTTGCAAGTGCGGTATTTCCCCCACAGACCCCCAGGGCGGCCGAGAAAACCTTTGTTCGACCTGAAATGACTCATTTAATCATCCAAAATGGTATGGAACACATTAATTAACTGAAAAATGTTGCATAGTATGCCTTTAAGCCTATAAATTTAGGCTCCCCCTCCCCGTTCATAAAAAAAAGAAATTAAACTTTCAATTCAAACTAAAGGCTGTCATTAAAACCCTGGAAGTCAGTGGACCTGAAAAACAGGTCCCGAAATTTAGCTGATTAAAATATACCTTGTAAAAGGGACATTGGAGAAGAGAAAAAAAAAAAAAAAAAAAAAAAAAAAAAACTTAAGAAAGTCACTTTCACACAAACCGATGCAGATATTGCATTACTTATTGGTAATGACATTTATGCAGCCTTTGATGGAGTGTAAACAGAAGTAGTACAGATAAAGGCTGTACGCTATTAATTCAATTTTATTTAGACAGTAATCATTCATCTCAAGGTAACATAAGTGGTTCTTTCAGAAGGCAACTGGTCAGAATTGCCTCAGAATGACAACTAGTTTGTAGAGAAGGCAACATTTTAAACTTTAAAAGTCAATGATCAGCAGCAAAATTGTAAGCAATGTTTCAATTAAACAAAATAGGAGTCCAGCTCAAAGTTGCATTTGTGTGGCCCTTAAAAGGGCCTTTGTTGTGTTGACGGTAAACAGGTTGTTTACCTGGAGCTGGTGTACTTGGTGACGGCCTTGGTGCCCTCAGACACGGCGTGCTTGGCCAGCTCACCGGGCAGCAGGAGGCGCACGGCGGTCTGGATCTCCCTGGAGGTGATGGTGGAGCGCTTGTTGTAGTGAGCCAGGCGGGAAGCCTCGGACGCGATGCGCTCGAAGATGTCGTTGACGAACGAGTTCATGATGCTCATGGCCTTGGACGAGATGCCCGTGTCGGGGTGCACCTGCTTCAGCACCTTGTACACGTAGATGGCGTAGCTCTCCTTCCTGGTTTTTCTCTTCTTCTTGCCTCCTTTGCCGGCCGTCTTGGTCACGGCTTTCTTCGAGCCCTTCTTGGGCGCAGACTTGGCGGGTTCAGGCATCCTGATCACTTGTTCCTGCAAACAGCGACGAATGATCCAGCAGGGGGAGGGAGTCTGATCTTATAGAGGCTGCATGCAAATCACACTGCGCTGTCCCCGACCTCTGATTGGCTCAGCTCATGAGACGGTTAAAAAGTTTTTGCTGTGTGCGTGAGAAGTTTTTAGATTAATTTTGTCATGTATGTGCAGCCTTAAGAAAGGAAAGCAATGCAACATTTCATCCAAAATTATACTTTTTGCTACTTTGAAATGCTGCTGTACTATCACGCATGTTGCATAGTAGCTCGTTCTGCAAATAGGCTGGAGTTTTACGACAGTTTAACATTTTATCTTTTTTAAACCCGAGTATGCATTATTATTAACTGTGCAATATTTACTCTGGTAATTTAATTTTTACTTTTCTCACTGTTCACATCTTACGTTTATGTTTCTGATTAAGCCCGTCCGCTGTTGCTTTAGAACTAACATTAAATTAGCTTTGTTTTCTGTATTAATTGAAACTGTCTTTGCCACTGAATTTCCCCATGGTGCAACAATAAAGGAATTCCTTATTTGTAAAGGTATGTCAGATTAATTTTTATTTTTATTTACTCAGACAAATTTCTAGAATCCTCCTCCTCATTTAAAATTTCCTAATATAGGTGTATCAGTGAGACCAAAATGTCATAATATCACAACTCAATTTTATGGAGGAAAGGATCCAATAACAGGAAGTTTGGATGAAAGTTTTATTGAATCGGCTGATATTTATGAGCCCTCAACTAATGTTGATGATGGAGTTGAAGATCCAGATTATGAACCAACCTCTGATGACAATTACGAGGACCAAAATCTGTAGGTATTCATAATATAATTGGATTACCTGTATTTTAAAACTTGCTCAAACAACAATTTCTAACAGAATCCTTTTTTTAACAGAGTTGAAAAGCAATAGTCGCCTGGAGAAAGATTCTTCCTTGTGTCAGAGCTAAATCTTTTGTCACTGTTCACACAGTGTCCTCTTTGTCAAACAGAAACTGAGCCAAAAAATAATTAAGTAAGTGGCACATCCAGTTCAACAAGAGTGTCAGGCAGGGTTTGGTCAATACAAAAGGGTTTGGCAAAGTCAACCAGACGGAAACACTAAAGCCGGCAACATCTCCCTTAGTGCTGCAATTCTTTTGCTGGCTTATCACCTGCCAAGGCATTAAGGATGCTTAACCACATGAATGTGCAGAATATCAGTTATGCTACTTATATGAACCATCGAACTAAATACCTTGTCCATTCTGTCAATGATGTTTACAAAATTGAACATGAAAACGTAATCAAAAGTATTTTAGAGAAGCAGGATGAAAAGACCATGGATCCAAACATAAAGATGAAAAGCCTGGATGATGAGTTAAGCTCTATTGTGTGTATATATTATATATATATATATATATTTTTTTTTTTCGAACTACGTCGTACCACGTGACCCAAATTGTGGCTTTTCAGTCTAGCGGTCACCGAGAGACAATTTTTAGTCACGATCTTACTGCCAAATTTTTTGAAAATATGATCACTAATGCATATATTTCAGAGTTGGTCGATCTAAAAAACAAAAAAAAAAAAAAAAAAAAAACCAAGAAGTACTTTAACTGTCCGGGTTGAAATCAAGCCTGTACTTTTATAGCAAGCTTCAATATTGTTAAACAATTTCTGCTGAAATTAGGTGGTTTTAGCGTTGAAACAAATATACATTATGAAGATGTACTATAACCAGCACTGGGGATGATAATTTAAAAAGGAATGGTCTTAAAGAAATGTGGGTGGCTCTTAAAAGAGCCGTTGGGTTGCTGGTTGAGCTTCTGCTGCTGCTTTAGCCTCCGAAGCCGTAGAGAGTGCGGCCCTGCCTCTTGAGAGCGTACACCACATCCATGGCGGTGACCGTCTTCCTCTTGGCGTGCTCGGTGTAGGTGACGGCGTCACGGATTACGTTCTCCAGGAAGACCTTCAGCACACCGCGGGTCTCCTCGTAGATGAGACCCGAGATACGCTTGACTCCACCGCGGCGAGCCAAGCGGCGGATAGCGGGCTTGGTGATTCCCTGGATGTTATCACGGAGGACTTTACGGTGCCGCTTGGCGCCTCCTTTCCCGAGTCCTTTGCATTGCCTCCTTTGCCGCGTCCACTCATTGTTCTCTGATTGATTCAGTAACACTGATGGAGGACGGCTGTGGACATCAGGCTTTGAACACGGGCTGCGGACGTAAAGGAAGACAGGTCTCCCGCCAACTTTTGACTTCCGCATCTAGTTCCTATCCACGAGTCCAACAAACTTCCGCTTATTGAACAATATTTTAAAATAAAATACATGAATCACAGTGTAGGAATAACAACGTCTCAGATAAAAACGGTCGGCACGATTGTGTCTTTTGGTTCAGGAACCAAAAAATAAACAGGAAATTTTAAAAAGATGACTTTATTTAGCCAAATATGTTCCCTTCATCACTTGAGGTTTTTCAGGTCAAATCAATGTACATGAAAATTTGCACATGCAATCTGCTGTAGGTCATCTTTTGCAAATCATGTTTGATTTGTTAGTCGTGTCAGACCACAGGTCTAGTGCCGTGACAGAAGCTGAGAACCAAGTTATAAATAAGTTTGCTTGATAAGCAATTGGTCACATTTATTTTGCTTTTGGGTGACCTTCATACATCATATTTTTTCATTTGACATTTCATGTAATAGACCCCTTGCATCTGACGTCACGGTCACGTGATCGGGGGTGCGCGCCTCCATCTTGGTGGGCAGGCTAGCCTGACAGCCCGTCTACTACATGACAAAACGGGTGATTTAGAGCGTACTTTTAGTTAGTTTATTTTTGGAATCTAAGCAATGCCTACGACTTGTTGCGCTCCCGGTTGCACAGAGAGG
This sequence comes from Fundulus heteroclitus, assembly GCF_011125445.2. Taxonomy (NCBI): domain Eukaryota; kingdom Metazoa; phylum Chordata; class Actinopteri; order Cyprinodontiformes; family Fundulidae; genus Fundulus; species Fundulus heteroclitus. The sequence goes on from NC_046377.1 coordinate 20,379,440, forward strand.
CATTCCAAATCGTTGGATGTACGTTTCTGTCGTTTACCGACGGATGAGGAAAGAAGAAAGAATTGGATAATTTCAATGAAAAGAGCGCAGGCAGACCCTCCCAATGGACTGGGGGAGCCAACATACTACGAGAGAATTTGCAGTCTACACTTCATCTCCGGTAAATTACAACTTAATTCGGCTCTAGTCATTGTTCTACTTAAATAGCGGCGGAGGGGAGGTAGCTATCGCTACACAGGCCGGAGAAGCGGCCCGTGTAGCGATCGCTACCTCCCCTCCGCCGCTGTCTGAAGCAGCAACAGCGGCTTCTCCGGCCCGTGTAGGGATCGTTACACGGGCCGGAGAGCCGCCGCTGTCTGGAGCAGCACCCGCTTCCCGCTGCTCCAGACAGCGGCGGCTCTCCGGTCAGTGTAACGATCGCCACCTCCCCTCCGCCCGTTCACAGGCGCTAGTACTTCTGTGTTTACGCTGCAATGTCGCCGACACCCCCACCCATTTTAACAAGACAAAAACACCTAAATAATCCGTAGTGAGTGATTTTTTTTTTTTAACCTACCGGGCGGGTCTTCCTCTCTGCTTTGTGCTGTTGCACAAACATGTCTGAACATCCATCCATCCATTTTCTGACCCGCTTAATCCCTCATGGCGTCGCGGGCGTTGCTGGAGCCTTTTTCCTGATATAAAATAATTGCAGCCGTCCAGTGGTTTCATGGCTTTCGTGCTCTCTTGTCCGTACTGGCCTGCGTGTTTATAAAGCAGCTGTGTCGCGGTATGAAACCCTTGGCCAGCATTTCACAGACTCGCTCCGTCCCTTCAGGCTTTTGCTGTGTGGGTCTGGTAATCTGATACCATCAACTTACGCTTAAAACGATCTTGTGATACGTTATCTAAAGAAGAAAAATACCTGGAGAACTCGTCATTTCGTCAAATGGCGTGCCAACCAATATGGCCGCCACGCAAGGGGTTCTGGGTAACGGAGTCACGTGGTTGCAAGGGGTCTATTGTATTTCAACAGCATTTGGTGTGAATGGTGGTCGTATTGTTTTAGCTACTGGTTAAATCTGTATGAAAAATAGCCCATCAAGTATTGAGTTGCATCCCATAAAATTCTAAATTCTCTAAAATCCCTTTTTCTGAATATTGCAAAGCAAGTTGGTAATCAACAGCTCACGTTTATAGTTAGTCCTGTAAATCTGATTATGGCAGCAACCTTTACTTAGTCGCGCTTCTGTTAATTTTACTGATAAACCTATAACTAAACTTATTTATGTAATTGGGAAAATGCTCTTCAGACAGATGTGGGTGGCTCTTAAAAGAGCCGTTGGGTTTAATGATTTCCAAGCAGGTTTACTTGGCCTTGGCGGGCTTCTCGGTCTTCTTGGGCAGCAGCACAGCCTGGATGTTGGGCAGAACGCCTCCCTGAGCGATGGTGACTCCTCCGAGCAGCTTGTTGAGCTCCTCGTCGTTGCGCACAGCCAGCTGCAGGTGACGGGGGATGATCCTGGTCTTCTTGTTGTCGCGGGCAGCGTTGCCAGCCAGCTCCAGGATCTCAGCCGTCAGGTACTCCAGCACGGCGGCCAGGTACACCGGGGCTCCGGCACCCACGCGTTCAGCGTAGTTGCCTTTCCTCAGCAGCCTGTGGACACGGCCCACGGGGAACTGCAGACCTGCTCTAGATGAGCGAGTCTTGGCCTTGGCTCTAGCCTTGCCTCCGGTCTTTCCGCGTCCAGACATGATTACTACTTGGTTATTCTTTGCGAGAGAAGAATGCCGGCTTCTCGATGGATACAGACATTTATAGCGATCATCTGTTCACTGATTGGTCCAAATTCAGCAGACGGAACATCGTCCAATCAGAACAGTCTTAATCAAGTTTCCTCACTTCGGCAATCACTTCCGTTCATCAGAAGATGGGTTCTACAAAATAAAATACCAAAGTGCAACAAGTTCAACAACTTAAGACTAAATATTTTTTACTTCCATGTGGGATCCTTATGGTAACAAGAATAAATACATGACAGCACAACATAATCTATTGATATTTGTTCATTGAATATATTTTAGAAACAAAGGTTAGCTTCACAATTGCAGACCACAGATGCTAGTTTATTTTGTGACATTTTGTCAAATCTAGTTGACAATTACTGTTATACTTAATAGATTAAGGTAATTTTAGGGGGGGGGGGATTTCATCATCACTGTTAATCAGTTTGACTGAGCAGGCAAAAAATGTATTCCCAGATTGTGGATTTTATGAAAGAGAGGCTTATTAGATATATGGAGGATAATTATCCCCAGCACTACAAACTACACATGCCCATATCTAAACATCCGTCCCTCTAAACAATTGTTTTACAAATAGAATACCATCAGCCACCCAGTTCTTAATGCTTTACGTTATTCCAAAGACAGTTGTGGGGGGGAAAGTTGTTTATAAACCAATGGCCAGCATGAAAGTAGTTGTTTATGTAAGTTTGTCAATGTTGTAGTTGCATCTTAACAAAAAGCAAGAGGAAATGCAGCACTAATCAAATGTATAACAGGAATTATGTACAATAGTTTTTTTTAACCTTTTTTAAATTTGTCCTGTAGAACCTGCAGCTGGGAACTTACTGTAGGGAACACCATTGTCTGCCACATTTTTTTGGTTGGTAAAGAAAATATTGTATTGCACCAATGCTAAAGTAGCTCAGATACGCTGGTAAGATATTAATGCAAACAAGTGTTACAAGATAGAAACCCAGACTACTTAACACTCATGATCGTCTCTACATATAAAATGTAGTTGAGATAAACAGCAGAATCTGATGAGCTCTGTAGGTGTGTGTATGGCTTACACCTCTCCTTAGTGGTAATACCCAATTTATAATGTATCTGATATTTTACACAAATGTTTCAGAGAAACAAAAGGAATAATGTGCTCTTTAGAGGAATGTGTGTGGTTCTTAAAAGAGCCGTTGGGGTGTTTAAATCTCTTCGCTCTGGAAATTAATAGTGTCTTTCCTTTAAAACCCTCATTATCCTGAAGCCTATAGTGCCACCCCACGCCGCTATTTTACACAAATTGTCAACCTATATCATATAAACAAGAGGAATAATGTGCTCTTTAGAGGAATGTGTGTGGTTCTTAAAAGAGCCGTTGGGGTGTTTAAATCTCTTCGCTCTGGAAATTAATAGTGTCTTTCCTTTAAAACCCTCATTATCCTGAAGCCTATAGTGCCACCCCACGCCGCTATTTTACACAAATTGTCAACCTATATCATATAAACAAGAGGAATAATGTGCTCTTAGAGGAATGTGTGTGGCTCTTAAAAGAGCCGTTGGGGTGTTTTGTACTGGGGTCAATCTAAGCCCTCTCTCCGCGGATGCGGCGGGCCAGCTGGATGTCCTTGGGCATGATGGTCACCCTCTTGGCGTGGATGGCGCACAGGTTGGTGTCCTCGAACAGACCCACCAGGTAGGCCTCGCTGGCCTCCTGCAGAGCCATCACGGCAGAGCTCTGGAAGCGCAGGTCCGTCTTGAAGTCCTGAGCGATCTCCCTCACCAGACGCTGGAAGGGCAGCTTGCGGATCAGCAGCTCCGTAGACTTCTGGTAGCGGCGGATCTCTCTCAGAGCAACCGTACCGGGCCTGTAGCGGTGAGGCTTCTTCACTCCGCCGGTAGCCGGGGCGCTCTTACGGGCAGCCTTGGTAGCCAGCTGCTTCCTGGGAGCCTTTCCTCCGGTGGATTTACGAGCGGTCTGCTTGGTTCTGGCCATTGCAGCTCACGAGCTTTCTTCACGTTTCTAACTGAAGACATGAGTCTCGATAGCGGACAGCGGCTTTATAAAGAGACTGGCAGGGGCGGGATCGTTTCTGATTGGCTCAGATTCAACACGCGGTGAAACCATTCTCACTCAGCTATTGGTTGGATTTAAATTTTAAAAATAAAGCGCGATAGAAATCTAACGAACATAGAAGAGGGGGTTGACTGGTTTAATGATACTAAGGCGGGTATTGTAATTATTATTATTAATGTCAATGCAATATGTTTGAACAGTTAGAATAAAATATATTAGTAATTTTCATAACTAAATCAATTTCTGTATATGGTAAGATCTTTTGCTTCTTGCTATTTTTAGGATTAGTTTAAATTATTAGAAATAAAAAAATGTACGATGAATTAACTCTCTTTTTATTCCCCATGTTAAAAATGACAGGCAAACAAGGCAAGTTAAAAGCAATAACTACACAAATCCTGATCCAAAGACTTGATTTAATGCACCTTTTATATGGGTTTAAACAGCAAATCAAGTTTTTTTTTTTTTTTCCTACAGCGTCTAGTCTGGCAATGTGGCAATAAGAATTGTTGTCTTAATGCCAAACAGAGCCCAAGACCTGCTGTGCTCGTTACCACAAGAAGTGCTACTCAAAATACACGGACAGAGCCAAAACAAACGGTTCTCAGGGCAGTCCAATTTCCACTCATCTGTAACAGACATTACAGATGAAGAAATAGGGAAAGTGTTACAAGAGGTATGATGGTCATTACAGTAAGGTTGTGTGCTATAAATGGAGTCATTTGTATTTCTTTGGAAATGTTCAATGGATTATTCAGATATTTCTATATAATGACTTTCTTTTATCTGAAATTAGTAAAGTTCATCTCCTATTTTTTTTAGATCCAGAATGCTTCCCCATTGCAGACCCTCAGAGACTTAATGGTACAGCACAGTACCATGTTGCAGATTGCAGGGTGCTTAAAGCATCCCTATTCATTGGAGGAAAAGCACTCCATTATGAATGAGTACCTCAGGTGGTACATAATAGAAAGGAATCACAGCGCAATCGAAAGGTAGTTGTTTTTTGTTATTGTCGTTTTTGCTAAAAAGTAAATGCAATAACTGAGTGGTATAAAACATATATTTCATTTCAATGCTTAGTAGCTTATACAAATTGTACATGTAATTTCCTAAGCAACCTGTTATTGCTTTTCAGATTCAAGAATGGACTTGCTACTTTGCAGTTTTTAACAGCCCTGCAGCAATATCCTAATATTCTGACTCCTGTCTTGTGCCATGCTGAGAAAAAGTTGTCTGCTGTGGACATCGAAAATCTCTTCCGACCAGAGCTTAGTCCAGATGGCAACAACCAGAGGTCCCAGGAGAACAAGACAACAAGTTTCTGGGCCGACTACCTTCTTGACTGTGAAGTTTGGTTTATTGGTTCCACATCACACTTATTACACTGAAAATGAACTACTTATAATGTCTCAGTGTTGGTATTTTTTTTCTACTTTCAGAAGATAACAGTGAGGTGATACTGGAGGATGTCCTTATGTTTGCAACAGGTGTGCCACGCATTCTGCCTGCTGGTATGGACCCTCGGCCATGCCTTGAATATCTTTACACCTCAAAATTTCCTATGGCAAATACATGTGCAGTTCTTCAAAGCACATTTCCAGTTCATCATCATCACTTTGAGTTCCTGTCGCAGACATGAGAGTGTTTAACTGGCTCAGGGCTTGTGCAGATACAGGGAATCCACAGTTTCTGCCGTTGAATCTGAGGAAGTACGAAAAAAGTCCACATTTACAGACAGTTGCAAAAATTAAGCTTACTTTTCTTAGAGGCATATTAATGCCATTCCATTTATCTCCATTGTTAGTCACAGGAAAAGGATGCAGAGACCCAAAATTAATTCATATTAAAATTATCTAAAGTAACAGGAAAAATGCTACAAATTGTATTTTTTGTCTGCAAGAAAGAAATGTTTATTCTTGTATTGACATTATTTTAGTTTTTTTATTTTGTCTAATGGCATGGGGAAAAGGACTGGTTGTGGGAAGAATTTTAAATAATTATACACTATGTAATGTGATGTGTACCGGTACTATGTCCAATACGCAGTAGAAGCAATAGTAGAGTCACTAGAAGCAACACGAATTATGACTGTAGAAATCCGTTTTGTTGGACAACCTTGGAACAGACAGCCTTCTCTGTTAAGAGTTGTGAGATTTGGAACTCACTACCATCTTATTTTAAGACCATGCTGCTGCCATTGAAGAGGTGCCTTTCCCTAAAGTCACTGAACAGATCCATACAAAACTGACTCCTAGTTAAAGTACATGCATCTTATTAAGATGGATTTTGGCCCTGAGAAAACACTAAAAATTATGTAAGTTGCTTTTAGAGATGTACAGTTATATGAAAGTGATTTTTAAAATGAACACAAATAGTCTGAAGCCGACACTAGTGTATATGATAAAGCCAGAAGTAAAGTGTGTATGTAGATCAGAATTGTCACATGCAACAGATTCAGAAATGTCAAGTAAATGCACTATTATTTTCATAGAGACTTCAACAAATTGAATTATGTGCCAAAAACCTTTGTTTCCAAAAGTAGGACCACCAGCTTTCAATATGTTGGTTGGATGTTGAAGTCCCATACATGTGGCTTTTGGCTCCTGCAAATTCATCTGTGTGCAATGATCTCAAAGAACTATGAAGTTCTTTGAGATCCATCAATCCATTTTCTGTTTCCGCAGTCAGTACGGAGGCGCATTGGGAAGACTCCAAACTCAGAAATGCACTGCATATAATTTTGAGCAATAATCCTAGGATCACTGTTGGACTTTCCACATTTGAGCCACATGATTTTTCTGGAGAATCCATCAGTGCAGCCACTTATTGCAATTCCATAGGGTTTTAATTTGTCATACCCATCAACATGCCAAATTTCATTGGGTCCCACTGAATGATATGCTCTGCGGACAAATCTTCGCCTAGACATGTTTTCTACTGCAGATGGATCCGATTCTCCCATTAGTTGCATCACATCCCTTCTTCTAACGATAAGAGAATACTTCTGTTTAAGGGTCTGCCACATTGCTCTGTAACCTAGCATTTGGCCTGATCCCTTAAGTTCATCAGAAATAACTGCACGCACAGTAGCAATTGGTGTGTAATTTGTCCTCCTGTTCAGGCCTGCACTTTGTAATCTTCTTTTTAAAGTGCTAAGACTCATAGAAATATTATGTTTGGCTGCAAGGAAGTCTCTTATTACTTCATAACTGGCCCTCGGTGAAATGCTTCACGATAAGATCATCCTCAGTTGTGGTTTCAGGATCTGAGGGGAAGTAATGAGGCACTAGATCTAAGAATACAAAATGTGCCATATTCATACACTTTGTTTCATCTATATTTACTGAATGATCAATAAACAGTACAAAATCAGGAATTAATGACATCACCAACTTTCAGAGTAAAACATACCGTCATCTTGATGAGTCTTTAAAAACTGAATATTTCTGCCACAATAGGAGAAAACGACATGAAGGTTCCCACCACAAAATGGACAAACCATAACCTGGTAAGAGGCAAGAAGAATCAGTGAGTCTTTATACCCATACAGAATATTTGCACCCTCATTACACAATAGGTAAAAAATTGTTCCATACATGGCAGTTGTTGATTTATAATGTGCTGAACGCACAAATGGAAAACAAAATAGTCGCTTACTGTAAGGAACAACTCAACGACTCTATGGAAACAATTTAACCAAAGAATACAATACAGTTGGAGTTATAACTTTCAATTAGGGAGTTTCTGAGAGATAAATTCTCCGTTTTATGCAAGTTATCCCAAATTGCCTGACTCGTTTCCATGGTGACCACTGACTCGTAAACCTAAAATGCAATGTTTCTCTCTTCAGAAGGTTAAACGGTTGTCAGAAAACCCACTTTCTGGAATAGCGGTACACCTGTACCATATATAACTAAAGAAAAACGTTTTACTTACTCATCAAACGGGCAATGTTCGCTTGTGAGTCTGCAAGCAAAGCTCCTTCTTCAGATTTTTTTTTTTTTTTGTGGGTCAGCTTCTTCTTGTCATGTATATCGACAGACTGTTACGTGACTTCCGTTGTGGTTTTATATTTTTCGTTGCGGCTTTTGTTTTTGTGTTGACACCTCTGGGCCACCATACAGAGGAGATGGAGATAGTCCATTGAGTTTTATACAGCAGTATTTCATGAAATGAAACATTTCATTTCAAGTAAACATATTTTTAAAAAGAATGTGACAATGAAGGTAGGTGTTTTTTTTTCTGAGTTTGCTCCTATTAGGCAACTGATGTGTAGATTCAGTCATAAAGTCTTGTAATTATTTATATTATTGCATTGTCAGTTTAATGACAATACTTAATACTTTGAAAGGGGTTATATGTTGAACCAATTGGCACTGTATTGTGCAGCAAATGTTTTTCTAATATATGTGGTGAAATGATAAGGAATCATGTCTTAATAGTAGAAGTGGTGGCTCTGAAAAGAGCCTTTGGTGCACTAAGTGCTGGTCTTGCAGCTTTACTTCTTGGCCTTCTTAGCTGCGGGCTTCTTTGCTGCAGGTTTCTTGGCTGCAGGCTTCTTCGCAGCAGCCTTTGGCTTCTTGGCGGCAGCGGCCTTCTTAGGGCTCTTCTTCACCACCTTCTTGGGGGATTTCTTGGCCGGAGCCTTCTTGGGGGTCTTCTTGGCGGCTGTTTTCTTAGCGGCAGCCTTCTTGGGGGTGCTGGCCTTCTTGGCGGCGGCAGCGGGCTTCTTGGCCTTAGCGGGAGCCTTCTTCTTCACCACCTTCTTGGCTGGTTTGGCCGCTTTGGTGTCCTTTGCTAGCTTGAAGGAGCCCGACGCCCCGGTGCCTTTGGTCTGGCTCAGGGTTCCTGCCGTCGCCAGCTTGGTGACGGCCGTGTTGATGCGCTTGTTGGCCTTGGTCACATCCACGCCTTTGCCGGCCAGCACCTTCTTCAGCGCCGCCAGAGACATGCCCTTGCGCTCCTTGGACTCGGCCACGGCGGCCACGATCAGCTTGGAGAGGCTGGGTCCATCCTTCTTGGCCTTGGACGCCGCCTTCTTCTTCGGGGCTTTGGCCGGGGCTTTCGCCGGTGCCGCTGCTGGAGCTACTTCTGCCATGTTTCTCTCTTAATGTTCTTCTGAACGTGTGCGGCTCAGAGCAGGAGGCGGGACTTATAACACACATGAGAACCGTGAAGAAACAACTCAGCCCGCCGCTCTGCTGCCGCCTCAAATCTGTCCGCATCTGTGTTTTCTTCGCCGCCTTTAAGGCTTTAAATCTTCCTCAGATGTAATATTTTTATTATACATTTTACTTTAACTGAAAGAAATGTGTTCTCTCTCCACAACGAGGTCACATTTGGTTTCCAGCACTTTCCCTTTTAGTTCCAAGAGCGCTCAAAGGTGTCAGAAACTCTCTGATTCTGTCCACCGACTGCCGAGTTTTCCCCACATTTTGACCATTAAAACCTCTAAAACCAATGTGCAAAGTATATAACCACCATCCTGTCGTTAAAAAACAAGATTGCGGATATAACACAAATAAAATGTTTGTGTTTGTGTGACAATTTTAATTGTAAATGGGGAAAATGTTCACGGGAGTAAACACACGGAAGCTGTCCATGATTCCGCCTGTCGGGACTTTTCTCTCGCAAGAATCCGATGGAAAGGAAAAATATTTTCACATCAAATATTTGATTAAAATAATAGGACAATTTTAACACTTTCCAGTTTTGTAGTGTAGTTATGCACCGTGTGTTTTTTGTTGTTTTTAATATCAATCTAGTTTCTTCTTGATCTCGTTGAATACTATTTTCATGAAATCAAAAATGGCCTAAACATGTTTCACCATTTGATTTAAATGTTTTTTTTTATTTCAGTTGTATCAGAATTCGGGTACATTTGCATTTTATTAGTTTGTCTGACCCTAACCCTTTCAATAGAAATTAAACATAAACTGTTTCAGGAATCAACAGATATGGATTGGGACAAAAAAAATATTTAAGGAAAAATTGAAAGTATGTTATTTAGATGATCTGTTCTTTTAAATGGTTATGCAGGTTCATTAAAATCATCTCGGCAACCATTTGCACTAAAGATTATTGTGATTTTTGACACTTCCTTTAAATTTGAAGAACAGATCAGAGAATGAACAGGTCAGCGACACTAACATATATGAGAAGTTAGCAGAGAAGATGTTCAAAGTGGCAATAGAGTGCAAAATCTCTACCTCAACAAAAACAAACAATGCTGTTGCTGCAGAAAAAGCAAGTTAGTTGCAGAGAATTGCCTAAAAGTCAATGCATGAGTGATGAGTGTTATCTGATGGATAATTAAACTAACTTCACACTTCACTCATTCAATGGCCAGGAAAAATCTTTTCACATCAAATATTTGATTAAAATAAAGACAATTTTAACACATTCTGATTTTGTAATGTACTAAAGCAAACGTGCATTTCTCTTCTGTAACCAGAATGCATCGCTGTAACCACATTGTTTTTCAGTAAACAAGTTAAATGTAATGATCGTTGTACTTTGTGATAGAAGCCCTGCAGTGGCTAGTCCCTTTGTTGCGACTCCGAAAGATGGCGACAAAGTATTAGACACAGATTGTGGACTTTATGAATTAGAGAGGCTTAATAGATATATGGAGGGTAAATAACCCTAATGCTACAAACTACACATGGAAAAACAAATCCAGTTTCCAACACTCAAGAATTAACTTTTGCTAATATCTGATTCCTTACAGCATTCGACTTGCAAAGCTGAGGTTGTTCAAGTTCCCCTTACAGATGATAAAGCCATTTGTTTATGTGTTCAAATATCCTCTGATAAAATTAATAAAAGGAATCCTGCTTACTGAATAACAATAATAAACATTTCAGAATACCTAAAACTGGCACAATTTGAAAATAATTACGGACGTTACTGGGAGCTTTTAAAATTTGAACTGAGAAAGATCTTAAAGGAAGGCCGAGGCAAATATGATTAAAAATAAAAAGGAGGAAAATAGTTTGATGTCTGAATTAATGTCTTTATCCTCTATTCTACAAAAAAATATATCTGAAGGACAGAGAGCAAAGTTCCAAACAGTTCTACTTAAGGTTGATCAAATATATATCAAAAAAGCTAGAGGAGCCTTATTTGCTCACGGACCAAATGGCTAGAAAAGGGGGAGCAAATTCAAGTTACTTCTTTAAATTGGAAAAATGAAGAAAAGTATAAAATGGGATCACAAAACTTAACTCACATGGCTCTATTGTTTGCGATCCTAAAACAATTACAAATATATGTGAAAACTTTTACAGTTCATTATATAAATCCAGGCTTTCTCTTGAGAACCTTGAATACTTTACATCATTAATGGGAACAGAAATAATTGAAAATAACAAAAAATGTTGTGACCCTCCAATGATGTCCAATGAAATTAAGGAAGCCATTAAGTCTTAAATTAAATAAATCCCCAGGCTCAGATGGTCCAACATTAGAATTTTATTACATGTTCATAGAACTGTTTGAGTTTCAGCAATAAAAAACTTCCTCCATCACCATCTCAGTTTGATTACTTTAATCCCAAAACCGCAGTAAAATGCTCTAATTTTAGATAGTTGGCGGTCCACCTCTTTGCTTAACAATGATTATAAAATTATAGCTTTATGTCTGACGAAAATACTTAAAAAAAGTTCTGAATTGTATTATAGAGGAATCTCAGAATGGTTTCTTGACTGGAAGATATATTATTAATATAAGGTTGATATTTTAGACTATGCCAAATTAGTATTAGATAACAGTTTTATTCTCTTCTTAGATTTTCAAAAAGCAGTTGACTCAATTGAACATGAATTCATTTTCAAAGCCCTTAAGTTGTTTAAATTTGGAGAACAGCTTAAAAAAAATTGATCCGCACTCTTGATGCCCATGAGAAAAAACACCAAAAGATTTCAAATTGAACAGGGAATTCATCGGGGATGCCCTGTATCACCTTTTTTTATTTCTTCTTCCTGTGCACATTTTAGCTACCATCATTAAGAATAGTGATGTCAAGGGCCTTTCAGTTAGAGGGAAAACCATTTTATAGAGTCAGCTAGCTGATGATACATCTTTGTTTTTACAAGACCAGTCTCAAATTGACATTGCACTTAAACTTACAAATGCTTTCTCAGTAGCCTCTGGTCTAACACTGAACTTATCTAAGTGCAATCTTCTTCCAGTAAAACTAATTAATGAACACCCTTTGTCAGGAATTCCTGTGAAGTCTGTAGTGAAGTACATTGGGATTACAACAATTAAAGCTAAAACTGCAAGAATAAACAAAAAATGTTAACCTATTACGAATATTTTTTTAACAGATTTGATTTATGGTTGCAAAGAGATCTGACTATAACTGGTCGAGTTCTGCTGGTCAAAACTGAAGGTCTTTGCCCTCTTGTCTATGGACGTTCTGCGCTCGATGTCCCCAACACACTCTGCAAAAAGGTTGATCATTTGATTTTATTTGGGGGGAAAAAAAGTAATCTTATTTAACTACTTGCAAGGCCATGAATTTTTGTTAAGATGCAACAACAAAATTGAAAAACTTCCTATAAACTTATCGAACATCCATAACTACTTTTATGCTGGACATCGGTTTATAAACATAACTTTTCCCCCACAATTTTCTTATTCGGAATAACCAGGATATCTGTTACAAACATAAAGCATTATTTATTAAGAACTGGGTGGCTCATAGTATTCTACTTGAAAAACAATTTAATAAGGAGGAACAAATGTTTAGATATGGGGAAATCCTTTTTGAATATAACCAGGTCGCGAAGTGTCTTCCACTCCTCTGCGGTATTCTGGAGCTTCTCCAGCGGCGACTTAAAGTAAGGCCCGAACAGGGCATCTGGATTGATGGGGCTTCCCAGCATCTCCTTTTTCAGATCCTCTGGGATGGAGGAGAAAAGGTGCTGTCAGATGTTCCTCTGGATCATGTCTACCAGGCAGAAATGCGGGCAGACCTGGCTCTTCACCTCGGTCGGCAGATCCAGGGATGTTATTGGTGGCCGCAGCAAGTTGGACGGCACACTGGTGGGACCGATCAGAAAACCCCACAGTCAGCTGATCATGTTTCTTGGGGGGGGAACAGGCCGCTGTCCACCGAGGCTGTTGGTCTTTGTCCCAAACACAGAGGATGGACAGGTGGAAAGCCCCGTTCGGTGAATCCCTCCACCCGCGTTAAAGGTGGAGACCGGCCAGACCTTTACGGTCCGTGGCCTTCTGGATGATCTCCGGCAGCTCTAGGGGCGCTCCAACAGCCGGGAGCGGGGTCGTTGTTGACAGCGGGAGACCAGGAGCTGCTCCTCCTCTACGTCCATGCTCTCCAGCTGGAGAGCAGAAGCTGGGCTGCTGCCACAGGAAAAAAAAATCTCCTCAGGGGCCACCTTGAAGCTTGCTACCCTCTGTTGCTTGTCCTCGAGCGAGAGGAGCTTGCAGAAAAAGCATGACGACTGGGGCGTGAGGGCGAGTCGTCATGCGGTCTGCAGCATGCCTCGGTCTGCATGCCGCAGACCTGAGGCAACGCTCGCAGACGGCGTGCAGGTCAAACCCCAGGATGTAGCCCTTCTGGCAGGACGGGCACAAACGAATGCTGCTGCCGCTGGACATTCTTCTGATCTTGATCAGTGCTCTTCTGTTGCTGAAGAAAAAAATGGGAGCCGATTTTCCAGTTTCGTTATTTATACTGACTAAATGCAATTTTTTGCACATTTCCAGATTGTCTTTCTCAACCTCCTGGAAACTAACCTCAGAAGGATGTCAAGAAACCTCATCATGTTTCCCTATCCAATGTACGACATCAACAGCATCAGGAAGCTTGTCCTCCTCCTCTGGTGTCACCTCCTGGCAAACACTGATGACCTCGGCGCAGACATCCTCCCCCTTGAAGTCAGCAGATCCATGGCAGATACGGCACTGCTCAGTAGTTGAGGGTTCTAGGTCTCTTGCAGCCTGCTGAGTAGCCGTGTAGCAGAGTCTACAATCATCAATTAGCAAACAGACATAAACTATAATATCATCCAGTCTGAAATCCTTTCCCTGTAAGTTGGTTCATCTGTTGCTGGATGGACAGACCATCCACCTTTCTTAAAGCGCAGCTTAGTGCAATGCATACCTATGCACACGCTCCTTGGTTCTGGTCATGTCTCGGTTGCCATTGCTGTTGTAATGAAGAACAGCAATCTGAATGAATAAAAATAATTGGTGAGAGACACTGTTAAATATAATTGGCCCAGAATAACTGATTTACTTGAGTAACCAAGTGTTGTTATATTAGCATTTGTCCATGACAACGGCAGCACTACTTCTTCTCTTTCATTGTATGGACTATCAAGTGATATGGACTAAACAACAACGCAGAAGCTGATTGGTTGGCTGAGTTTTTTTAGTTGTGTGAAGAGAGGTGTGGAGCCGCATTTGACTGGTTTTCCAAACACGGTTGTAGCCAATCAGAGTGAAGTCAACTCGGTAGAGCCACATATCATTACTACAACACTTTAACTGAGGAGGGACATTTGGCCTGACAAAACAACAAGTTGACGTTATTTTTGTTATTAAATTCTTTGGAGAATTTACATATGTAGCAATATCAACTACAATGAATAGTTTATACAGTGATGTCATCGCACCTTTAATAAAGCATAATTCTGTCTTGGGAGCAATTCATTGTGAGGTAGCATTACGCAGGCGTAAGAAAATTAAGTCCCATTTAAAAAAAAAAATAAGACTTCAATGATAACTCAGTGAATTTAAGACTTTTTAAAGGCCTTGAATTTTCAAATCTAAGACTTTAAGACCCCACAGACACCCTGGAATATGTCTGATGTTGTGGTGACAGTTGTCAAACGCTGCCTGACTAACTACACCAGTTGATCCTGTAACCCAAAGCTACACCAAAATAAACTACACACATTATTTCCCTAAGGAAAAATCTGACAGGCCTTCAAGCTTGCACTAAGCACTGCTAGGAACCTCAGAGCTCTAAAACTAGACTAAAAATCAAATACATCAACACATGTAACCAAAGAAATTAACTCTAAAATACTCTGTAACCACTACTATATATGTATGAATGGAATACATAATAGTGAGCATACCTGTAGAAGCTGTACATCGGAAACCTTGTTTATTCTGTCTTCTGAGGGAGTATGAACCATACTCTGCTAAATGAGGGCCATCAGATCTGCAGTCACCAGACAACAGGATACCTTCTGAAAAAAAGAAAAGACTTTAGATCAGAAATCCCCAAGAATATACTTAATTGTTTCTATTAATAGTAAGAAATAAGCAAAGTCTTTCTATGTTTGTTAATGTATGAAAGAAGTCTAGTCAAGGATTTACTTAGCCTGTAACGTTTTTTATGTTCAGGTACACAACTTTGAATCGTGTTGTTACTGAACAGAGCAATATAAATTAAGTTGCCTTGCCTTCCCATTCCTTCAGCTGTTGTATGAGAGCTGACTGCTGTTCCTGCCAAGCCAAAAATTATGCAGGGAAGTGTGGTCCAGCCTTTGATGCTTGCAAGTTGAAATAGTCTGTACACTTGGCATCTGTAAAGTCTGGGATACTATACACCCTGGGAAGTACACAGCCCTAGGTGGCAGGTGGGCATGTTTTTGTGGAGCATGGGGCTGATTTTGCCAGGATGTTTATGACCACAAACATCTCATCTCTGAAAGAAAACAAACAACAAGGATTTCTCATGTAAATGTAAAAGTCTAATGAGTATACAGATATATACAGTGATATAAACAGTATATACTGTTGAACAAACAAATTACAAAAACTGACTTTGTGAATTTCTATGAAGGTTCTCCACAGCTGCAGGTCCAGAACAGCCCAGTCAGCTGTTTGAGGCAAACAATGTATTTTTTATACACCTTCTACAGATGCATCATCTGAAAATGCATCGTTGATGGACATGAGGTCCAACTCCTCAAAAGGACTGACGCTCACCTCCTTGGTCCTCTTGTGGCTCAGGTGTTGATACTGGTGCTGACTTTCATACAGCATTCCCATGTCTCTGGTGTTAGTCTGACCTGGGTTCCTGTGAACAGAAAACGTGATTTTTAAAAGCATATGCCATGTTTTTTAGACCTTTAAGGCACACCCGATTATAAGGTGTACCACAAATTTATGTGTCCATGGGTGTCTTTGTCCACATGTAAGACACACCAGATTATAAGGCGTATCACCAATTGTCAGGTTCAAACACCTAAAACATTCATTAACAACACAAGGAAGAGAGACAAGATCACAAAGATCTACAGCAATGGCAGTCATTTAATTGATAGAGGAAGTTACCAGCGCCTTAGATAATAAGAAATCTGCAGTTGGTATATTTATTGACTTCAAAAAAGCTTTTGACACAGTAAATCATGAAATACTAATTAAGAAATTGGAGCGCGATGGCACCCGGGGAGTAGTCCTGCACTGGATCAAAAGTTATCTATTACATATTTAAGCGCACTATGGTTTGGATTTACCCAAGGATTCTACAAGTCTTGTCAACTCCCAAAACCTTTGAAGTGAAAGAAATGGGACACGGTATTTACTATCATTTTGGACTGGCTAAGGCACTAACTTCACAGCTGGTAAATGACTCTTATCTTTCAGTTGATACGTTGACTCTCCGGGTGAATACTGATGGCTTACCACCCTTCAAAAGTTCCAAAATGGAGTTGTGGCCTATTTTGGCCATGATTAAGGGATTTCCAAAGTCTGATGTGTTTATCATTGGCTTGTATGCAGGTGTGGCCAAGCTTGACTCTGTCACAACATACTTAAAAGAGTTTATTGAAGACATGAAGTCAGTAACTCGAGACGGTTTGAATTACAGAGGGAAACATTTTAATGTTGCACTGCCAGATGCCTTTATCTGTGATGCACCTGCTCGTGCATTTTTTAAATGTATCAAAGGTCATTCTGGCTACAGCTCCTGTGAACGCTGTGCAGAGCATGGATTTACATGGATAAGACGGTTGCGTTTCCTGAGTGTAAAGCACCACTACGAACAGATGAAACTTTTGAACTTTTGACAGATGAAGACCACCATCATGGAGTTTCACCCTTGCAGCAGCTCGGTGTAGGAATGGTGTCAAGCTTTGTGCTTGACTATATGCATCTAGTTTGTTTAGGACATGTTCAAAAAGTTATAAGTTTGTGGATCAAAGGACCTTTTAAGGTGTCGTCTGTCTGCAGTTACCATTTCTATTATTTCTAATCACTTGTAATCAGTCAGAGATCACCTTCCAAGAAATTTTTCTAGAAAACTACGTTCACTGATGGAATACAGTCAATGGAAGGCAACAGAATTCAGACAATTTCTGTCACTGTCTCATACATTTAGCTGATGATGCCAGAAAATATGGTGCGTTGGAAAATATGTTATGTTTTCCCTTTGAAAATGATCTTGGGACATTGAAGCGACTTGTGCAAAGACCCAAAACCCTCTCCAACAAATCATCCGGCATTAGCTGAAAAGCTATTATCCCATCATGTTGGTTCACAGATGAAAACAAGGTCCAGTGCTTCTGGCCAGCAGGCCTTGGTATAAATGTCACAAATGCAGTAAAGCAACAACTACAGCCAGATGCTTCATGGAAGATATGCTATGTGCGTGTCCTTGGAAATGCAGGTGACATTTACTTGTATGAACATTTTGACAACGTGACCTATAGATTTACAAATGTGTTAATACTTTTTTTTTTTTAAATGTCTTTTCTAAAGACTACTATAGAGAAGCACGACGGAAGCTTGCAAGGGCAGAAGCAACATCGGATCTTCAAACAGATAATGATATCCCAGAAAAGCGCCGTAGAAGGTAGTGTGGAACAGAGACCTATGTAATATACAACTCTAAATCTTCTGTCTTCCTAGTTGTCATTTGAGCTGCTCTGAATTCCTTTACCCATTTGGTTCTCCTTGCTTTACTTTTTCCTCCTTATCCTTCAGGGCTTAAAGGAACAACATATGTGTAAGAATGGAAAACTACTCAGGAAGAAATGCTAATACTTGTGAGCTTTACTGTAGACTTTGCCACATTCCTACTTTAAATTAATTAAAAATTATTACTGTTTTCTTAACTTTCTTAACTTAATTGGTCTTCATAAGGCTCAGCTGTAACTTTTTCTTATCCTTTGCATCTTGTTTAGATCTTGTTTCTGTATCTCTCTCACAATGAACTTGAAATAAAATCCTAAATTAGTTAAATTGCTCACTAGACCTAAGCCTTTTTTACCAACTTTTACCACTTGTTCAATTCTGCTTTATCATTTAAGATCCTCCAAAAAATGGGGCACATTTTCATCAAGTGAAGACAGTGTGGACTGCTCGTAGAATGAGCGTCAACCTGGGATTGAAGAAAAACAAATAAAAAGTTTAATATTTTAGCTTACAATATTTAGGCTAAAATATTTAGACTAAAATATTAGAGTTACTAAGTGAGGTGTAAAAAATGTTTTGGTCTCTTTTCTTTCCAGCTTCTGGGAGGTGATGCAAAAGTTTATTCTGATCATAATCATCATCATTATTTAAAGAGCACTTCAACACAAGGTAAAACAAAGTGCCAAACATCAGAAATTCATCATATAAGTGATAAGATCTAATAAAATGCTTGGTTGTTAAAATAGCAATAGGTTTAAATTGTGTATAATTAGCCTAAAAAAGTAAATTGGAATATGGAACGTGAGTTCAGTTTGACATTGGCGTCTGTTTAGTTCAGTTTGTCTGCTGTTGAAAACAATTGTCTTCAATTTTGCTCTAATGACAGCTCAATTTTAAAACTAAGCCCTCTGTCCGTGATGTTTCAGTAAAAGTAGCCTGCAAAATGGAAATATTTGGATGGATATTTTATGAATGTACTTTGTTAAAAGAAATACAATAAAAAAAACAAGTGTTGGGCTATCGGTTATTTTTGAAACACAGCATTCCAGGAACACAAAAGAAAGATGCGTTAGGTTTGTGTCGTTATGTTTACCTATTTTAAGGGGAGGCTCACATTCAATGAATTTGAAAACCCCTGGTGTAGGTTAATACTAGTCATTGCATCCTCCCAACCAATCACAAACCCAGGAAAGCTCCATCAACCTTACGACAGTTCAGAGAGCACTTTTTCTTTCTTAACACTTACAGTTTTTGTAAAAAGTTGGTTGAATAAAGGATTGTGTTTGAAGCCATTTATTTGAATATAACTTAGGTCGTTAAGCAACAGCATAAAATGGCCAGGGCTGCACTTAAAATGTATATTTTGAAATGTTTTTTGATCATTATCAATATCGATCAATATGATTTCTATTTTATCAATAGGCTGTTTTTCTATATTGTCCAGCCCTAAAACAATAAGTCTATTAATAAAAACAAAATGTGTCCTGTATCATGATTTTCAAATGTCTTGTAATTGTCATACTTAAGGTTGCCATGGTTGCAGAAATAGGGCCCGGGATCCGCGTTGCATTGTGGGACGTGGCGGCCATATTGACAGCAACGCAACGTTAAAATACCTCTGACATAACGTTGTTGAACGAAGAGACGTAGAAGTAGAGTTGAGAAAGAATAGATCTAAAAAATATGTTAAAATCCCGAAAAGGATCTGAAATTTACCGGGACACATTAAATAGAGAAATCAGGGACCGGTATGTTGACAAAATCAGCATTATTATGGAGCGCCGACGACCACTTGTTGCCACTGTTTTGCATATCAGTCGTCTTCGGCTACCTTGTTTGCGATGTGAGCGCCTAGACTTCAGAACAGTTACAAAGCTACAAATCCTTGGAGTCTCATGTGCAGTTTATGAATGGATGGGTTCAGGAGCTGCAGATCATAAAGCCAGCAAACAGTGGGAACACAGTAATTCACACAAAGGTAAGCTGCGCTCAGACGGGCTCTGGCACCTGCTAACCGTTAGTGCTAACAACCACTCACGCATGTAATGTACTTTTAACTAGCTGCTATGTGTTTCAAAGGTTTAGTTAGTAACGTTAACTGCCAAACCCTCCCTAAACCCTCCGGGTTTCTCACGTATTTGAGCCTTTTCCCGCTGCCGTTTTAGTATTTATGTGCATGTATGTGGTGTCGCGGCTGAAGGAAAGAAACTGTAGGCTATTAAATAAAACTGTGCATCTTTAACTTACCAGAATGAAAATGCAGGGAACACACTCTCATTGACATCGGGATACTGTGGAAAGTTATGATCGGTAGTCTTAAAGCCGCGATCCAAGCGAGCCGACAACTCCGTTGCGCTTGCTGTCTCTCCCGTGGTTGCGCCTCCAGGCAGGAAAGCGGTGGAAAGTTAACCCATTTTCTATGTTTTTCCCATGGCGATCATGTGTTGCGCTGTTACAGCCCACAACACAGCAACGGTTTACCATGGTTGAAATGAAGTTACGGTAAAATTAATCAAATTAAAACACGGGTGAGAGAGGGAGTACAGTATGCGGTAGTCATAGGCAGTAGTCTGAGTAGCGGGGGCGGAGCCGCGGAGGCTTTCAATATGGCGGCCACACAAAGTAATACGTCATGACGACCAAGCCCTATTGGAGGAGTGTCCTTAGATGATGCAAAAACCCTAAACCTTACACATTTTACAGATTTCTGAGTGCATTACCACATGAAATCTTTAACTGAGCAAAGAAGGTGCAACGACTATAAGGCGCATAATCAATCTTTAAAAAAAATTTAAGGATTTTAAGTACGCCATGTAGTCAGAAAAATACAGTACCTTCTCCTTTTCAACTAGTGTGAACCTTTAGGTAACCCGGCTTCGCCTCGGCTCTGCGTTGTTTTCCTCTTTTGGATGAAGGACAGAGGACGGCCAGCTGGACAGGCTGGGTTAAATTCCCTGCATAAACAATATAAAATCATCAGTCAGTACAGCTTGCTGGTTCCCACAATCACAGCATGATACAAAACCCTGGAGCAGAGAGAAAAGCCCTTCGTGTTTCTGCTGAGATGCAAACTACAAACACCTGAAAGGTGCTTCACATGCCTGACCACCTGTATTAAGCAGAATGTCATTTGTTTATTTTCTATATTTACGATTGAAAGATTCAGAAGATAAATAGCAGAGATAGTGCAAAAAATATTTACACCCTAACGTCAATGCTCTCTTGTTTGCTTTAATAAATATTCACATTCAGTAATCGACTACATATCACAGTAGCACCAACACGTGGCTCCGTGCTAGCTTACCATGCTACTTTAAACATGCAACTCACCGGAGATTCACTAAATGAGTCTTTCAGCGTCAAGAAGCTGTTTCTCCAATCTTGGAAATGTAGAAAACGAAAAATAACAATGAATAAATAAATAAAATAAGGATTCACAGATAAACCCCACCGAAGCATCCACACAAACAGCTAAAACCTTTTAGTTGAAATGGAGAAAATGTTCCTCTCCGCCTTCATTGGCTCTACAAACAAAACTATGGTGGTGCGGGGAGAAAGTGCAATTACTTACTGCCCTCTAGTGTCCATAAAATGGAATTGGCACAAATTCAAGACTCAATCGTAAGGAAATCCAGTCATGTGACTTCTGAAATGAAGAGAAAACGCTTCTTTAAAACTTCTTGTTAAAATAAAGAAGATTCAATTCCTGGTGTGCTGAAACATCATTAGCTGCAAGTTCTCAAAATACATTATCATCATCTTCTTCATAATATTCATCTGTAGATTTCAGTTTTGTGTACTACTAGAAGAAAATTTCTCTTAATTTTCAAATTACAGTTACTTTTGTTGTATTCATAGAAAACAAATACTTTCCTGACTGATGCCAGATTGATGCTTATTTGGACCAATCCAACCATGTAGAAACACGTATATAAGAAAACTAGCAGAAAAATGTTTCACCTTCCATTTTTTTGTATATTTGTACTTAAAATGCCTTTACTGAGACAAATGAAATTATATAATACAGTCGAGGAAGCATTTTGTTTTTACCTTCAGCATGGAAAGAAGCAATTCTAGTTTCAATCCTAAAACCAGGTAAAGAGCGTTTACCAGCAAGTTCTAGACCTATAGCTTTAATTTCACATGTATGTAAAATAACGGAAAGAATGATAAATTAACGATTGACTTATTTTGTAGAGATGGTTAGGAAAGATATAAATACTATGGCTACTATTTTATGTTTTGAACATAAAAAGGAGAGTCTGGAGGCTGTTCTTATATAAAGAAAGCCTATGACAGGATGTGGAAGGAAGTTTTTTTGATAAAGTAAGAAAAAAGATGGGAATTAGTGGTTCAATGTTTTGGTGTATAAAAGATTTTTTACATGACCAATCAATACAAGTAAGCATAGGACATAATTTATCAGAGAATGTTTTGTTTGAAAATGGTGCCCCTCAACAAAGTACAGTGAGTCCAATGTTTTTTTTTTTCTATTATGATTAATATGTTTGAAAATTTGGAGGCAAACAGTTCCTTGGATGGCTGAACGAACGTCTGCCAGACCGTTGTTTCCACCCCACCCCTGGGTGGAGTTTTCCCTCTGTGTACAGAGAATTCCCTCTGGAGAGAAGGTCTGCTCCACAGTTCAGCACTTACAGGACACAAGTGGCCCTCAGAGACTGAAAATGTCTGATGTTCCAAATGATTAGTTTGTGAGCCAACATGTGGACCCTCGGTGATCTCAGGCCCCCCTGCCTGTTGATATAAGCCACAACTGCTGTGCTGTCTGTTCTGATCAGCACATGCACTGCAAAAACGGATCTAAAAACAAGTAAAATGTTCTTAAAGTTAGTCTATTTGTCCTTGATTTGAGCCAGTAAATAAGATTATCTGCCAATGGAATGAGTATTTTTGCCCCTAAAATAAGATAATTAGACATCCTGCACTTGAAATAAGACGATGGAGATGAATGGTTCCTATTTTAAGTGCAAAAATCTTATTCTATTGGCAAATCATCTTATTTACCTGCTCAAATCAAGGACAAATACACTCATTTAAAGAAAATTTTACTTATTTTTAGTTCTGTTTTTGCAGTGTGGTGAAATCTCAGGATGGGGAGAAAATGTTTTAACATTAGGTAAACAGCCATGAGCTCCAAGTAATGTATGTGCTCTGACCGCATATGACCCCAGGTCCCATTTATCTATACCTCCCCAGCCTGACAGGGAGGCATCTGTTGTGACAACCTTTCCGCTCTCCATTACTCCCATCGGAACATCCTGCATCAGTGCATCGGTGTTTCGCCATGGACCGCAGTGACCTCAACTACTGAGAGGCCACCCATCGTTGGATTCATTATGTGTGGATATGTCCCGGCAGGATTACTACTAATGCTGAGGCCATCATTCCCAACGGCCTTCTGCAGAGTTTGAAAGATACCAGATTTCTTCTGTGAAACGTGGACAAGCAGTCAAGCATTGATTTCCTCCATTAGGCTCACTCTGGCCTGAATTGAGTCCGGAGAGAGGACTATGAAGGATATCCTCTGAGAAGGAAGCAACACTTTCTTTTCCAGATTTATTTTGAAGCCCAGATCCATCATGTGCATGTGTGGTCTGAGGCTTCCTGATCGCAGGACGAGGCAACCTGCCAGTCGTCTTTACATGTAGCCAATCGGAGAGGAGAGCCATAACACCGCCTGTCCAACCGTGTGTCCGCTGCGCACAACCACTTTGTGGCTGAATGTGGTGCACTGATAAAATGAGCTTTAAATGTAGTTTTTTCACCATATGCTATACACTGTAAAACATTTAAAAAGTGGTCTATTTGTGCACATCCTTTTGCCAGCATTTGCCTCCGTGACACCCATCCATCTAGAAAAGTGGTTGACATTGGTTTTCTTTTAAGTGTCAACCTTCCTTTAATACTAATTAGATATTTTAAGTTAAGGTGAATGTAAAATTTTTCAAGAAATTTGATATGGTCCAAACAGTGATGGGGGGAACCCCTCAAAAAGGTGTGCATATATAGGCCACTTGGCTTCCACATTACTGATTATTTAGGCTGCATCTCAAATGATCTTAATTGTACAGAACTATAATTAGCTGCTCTCAACTACATCCGTGTTGAAGGGGTAGATATAGGACTACGCTAAAAGCTAACCCATACAAAACTAAAAAACTTCCTATAAACTTATCCAACTCCTTAAATCTCAATAAACTTAGTTCTTTTGTCTTAAAAATGAAACATTAACCAACCTTTTCTAGTTACACAACACATGTAAAAGTTTTTGGTGTGACCGTGATATTTTCACTAACAGTGAGCCAGAAACACCTTTCACCGCTTGTCCACCTTTCCTTTGCCGTCTTCTGAGAAAAATGTTAGCATAATGGTAAGTAATTAACTCAAACTGCTTTTCCTGAAAGATCTAGTGCTTAATAAAACCAGTTTGACCTTATGGTTGATATTTAACTCTACATGCTCGATATTTTATGTGGCTGGTATAATTTAAAAACTTTAAAGGATTACATAAATTTGAATATATGGATAGACAAGAAAGGAGTCAAGCTCAAAGTTACATGTGGGTGGCCCTTAAAAGGGCCTTTGTTGTGTTGACGGTAAACTGGTTGTTTACTTGGAGCTGGTGTACTTGGTGACGGCCTTGGTGCCCTCAGACACGGCGTGCTTGGCCAGCTCACCGGGCAGCAGGAGGCGCACGGCGGTCTGGATCTCCCTGGAGGTGATGGTGGAGCGCTTGTTGTAGTGAGCCAGGCGGGAAGCCTCGGACGCGATGCGCTCGAAGATGTCGTTGACGAACGAGTTCATGATGCTCATGGCCTTGGACGAGATGCCCGTGTCGGGGTGCACCTGCTTCAGCACCTTGTACACGTAGATGGCGTAGCTCTCCTTCCTGGTCTTTCTCTTCTTCTTGCCTCCTTTGCCGGCCGTCTTGGTCACGGCTTTCTTCGAGCCCTTCTTGGGCGCAGACTTAGCGGGTTCAGGCATCCTGATCACTTGTTCCTGCAAACAGCGACGAATGATCCAGCAGGGGGAGGGAGACTGAGCTTATAGAGGCTGCATGGAAATCACACTGCGCTGTCCCCCACCTCTGATTGGCTCAGCTCGCGCGCACTCTCTCTCTCTCTCTCGCTCTCTCTCTCTCTCTTTCTCTCTCTTCCTGTGTGTGTGTGTGTGTGTGTGTGTGTGTGTGTGTGTGTGTGTGTGTGTGTGTGTGTGTGTGTGTGTGTGTGTGTGTGTGTGTGTGTGTGTGTGTGTGAGAGAGAGAGAGAGAGAGAGAGAGAGAGAGAGAGAGAGAGAGAGAGATTAAAAGGTTTAGGCCATAAACCCACTGGCCAGAGCCTATACGAAATAGAAGGTTTATAAGTAATAGTAATAGTAATATCATCTTTATTGTCATTGAAACATACATTACAACGAAATTTGTTCTCTGCTTTTAACCCATCCATGTGCGGAGCCCGGGGAGCAATTTGATTTGTTTCATTTGTACTATGTGCGCCCTGCCTTGGGGTTAAGGAAACACCGGTAAAATATGTGTAAATCAGAGTCCACTCCCTCCATTTTGGTGTCCTAGGCAGAATTGTGATGTAGTATTGTTCTAAAGCACATGTGGGGGAAACATAGCTCCATGTTAAATGCAACATAATCCCCCCAAATTCAGAGCGGACAGGACTAGTTGTTGCTGGAGTCTGAGGTAAAGGTGTCTGCATCTGGCTCGGATAAAGGACACCTCAGCTTTCTAGACACAAACTGGTGCACTGTACATAATTCATATCCATGGATTTAGCAAAGCTTTCTCTCATCTCACACACAGGGTTTTCGCCAGCGCATTTCAGTGTTATGGACCGTTACGCTAAAAGTTGTAGAAGCTGAAATTAGAACATTACGCTACTTTTTTAAATGAGCATAATGGTCAGTACGACATGGATTTCTGAGAGCAACATAAAAAAGTCAGTAAAGCTCTTGAACGCCAAATAATAATTGAAAACATAAGCCTGTAATAATATATATTTTCGTCGTATTAGCTGTAATTCTATGCAAATTCAGCTAAGTTTTTTTCCTTGCGTTTGATCCCTTATTAAATGGTAAAGGGCTTGTACTTGACAACTCTTTATCAAGTGCAACAACCCCAAAGCGCTTTACACTAAAGTCAGCCATTCACACCGTGATGGAGGTGAGCTATGTTTGTAGCCACAGCTGCCCTGGGGCAGATTAACAGACTGACATGCATTGGCGCCACTGGACCCTCTGACCACCGCCAGAAGGCCATGCAGGTGAAATGTCTTGGACACAACGACTGAGATGGAGAATTGAACCAGCAACCTACCAGTTACAGGCCTGTTGCTTTCTTTCCACACATTCCGAGGCCTCTACATTTCAACCAACGTTTCAGCTGTTCTATGCTGGATTTCTCGAGTGAAGCATGTAGAAATGAAGCTCCCGGACGGTCATCATCTTCCAAAATGACTGGCATTGCGGTTGTTCCGGTCATAATTTGTACTCTGCTTGTCCAAAAATCCAGGAAACTCAAGCTGTCTCTGGGCAAATGTGACGTCAATGGTGTACCGCGCACGTGACGTCACCGTCTCAAGAGCAACGCCCCTTTTGCCGCTTTGGTAGGGCATACAGGTAGAGAACGCCCGTAGCAACCAGCAGAAACAGCGATATGACCGACTTTACAGCCGTTAAACTTTCCCAAGACGATGTTCCAGGCGCACGGTTTACTGGTCGCACTGTCGAAGAACACACCAACGTTCAGCTCAAACGATGGCTTGAGTGGCGAGGGCTTAAAAAGACCGGAAAACGGGCCGAGTTGATCGAACGGTAAGCTTTGGGTTTTTTTCCTGCGCGGCGGTCATGGCGTCGTCGGACGTTTTTTTTCTGTTTGTAATCACCGTCCATGGATCGGTATATGTTTAATGTTTGTCTTATTTGAAATGTTTTTGAGTAAGCTATCCTGGTAGCAGGGTATCATGTTAGCGCCTGCTACCATGATAGCCTATATGCTATCATGGTAGCAGGCGCTTCATTATTAACATGTCGGCCACCAAAATACTCTTACATGTTCACTACTTGATGTCGCTGGAATAGCGTACCGCGCACGTGACGTCACCGTCTCAAGAGCAACGCCCCTTTTGCCGCTTAGGTAGGGCATACAGGTAGAGAACGCCCGTAGCAACCAGCTATAACACACGCAACAGAAACAGCGATATGACCGACTTTGCAGCCGTTAAACTTTCCCAAGACGTTGTCCCAGGCGCACGGATTACTGGTCGAACTGTCGAAGAACACACCAACGTTCAGCTCAAACGATGGCTTGAGTGTCGAGGGCTTAAAAAGACCGGAAAATGGGCCGAGTTGATCGAACGGTAAGCTTTGTTGTTTTTTTTCCTGCGCGGCGGTCATGGCGTCGTCGGCCGTTTTTTTTTGTTTGTAATCACTGTCCAGGGATCGGTATATGTTTAATGTTTGTCTTATTTGAAATGTTTTTGAGTAGGCTATCCTGGTAGCAGGGTATCATGTTAGCGCCTGCTACCATGATAGCCTATATGCTATCATGGTAGCAGGCGCTACTTTATTAACATGTCGGCCACCAAAATACTCTTACCTGTTCACTACTTGATGTCGCTGGAATTGGGTCAGGATGTTCTTCGGTTGGGCCCTTTCCTCCGACAAAATGCTTGCTACATATGTAGGTGAATTTGGTAACTTTTTCCGCGTTGAACTGTTGTGTAGGCTGACCGCACAGGTGTACCCAGCGCACACATTTCTCCTTGGCAGTCTTGAAGAAAACATCCTTCATATGCGGCCGATCAGCGTACCTCGAGTCGCTGTTGCACGTTCCGTAGCAACAATGTTTAAAAACCATGGTTTTAGATTTGGAAAAAGCAGTCGTTTACCGAGTAAAACCAAGGGTAACGCACGTCTCTTTTACAGCGAAACAGCGGCGGACTATGCAAGTTTGCCCTACTGCGTACCACGTGATGTGACGTCATCGTGACGTTACGTTTCTAAAAATAGCTCGCTCGCGGTACCCCATTGAGAAAAGCCCTATTTCTTTGCTTGAAACAAGAATTATTTGTATAATAAAAAATACATGTAGAGGTTTATACACCTGTTTCCTCTGTTTCATTTGTGTTGTAAAGGTTCAGTTATCTAGCTTACAGTTTTAATTAATACATTTAAATGATGTTTACTGAAATTATTTCGGTGGTTTACATCCATGTTATTTCCCCTTTGTTAAAAGCTATAAAATAAAATGAGGTTTAAAACAATTGAATATATTTTTTTTTGTAAAAAAAAAAATCTATGTAATCTTGATATGTGGAGTGTAATTGCAGACAGTGTCTGTTTACATTGGAGTTGCAGTTAATGGTGAATCGGATTTTAATTTTGCATGTTATTTTGTCAGTTTGTTGAAAGCCACTGAATCCTGAAACAGGTAATATTTTGAGTTGTCCAATATCCATATTGTCTAACAATTTGTTGAATTTAGCTGCATTATAAAGCATAACATAACGCTGTGTTTTAGTTTAAATCAGTGTATAAACATGATATAAATGGCATGCTCACTAAATTATTTCAGTGGTTTACATCTGTAAATCCCTCTGTAATAACCCACAAATAAAGAAATTAACATCATCTCTGAGCGTAAAACATAACTCTATAACTTTGATGTGGAGTTAGTTGTAAAGTCTTGTAATTCTACGTGTCATTGAACT
Source organism: Fundulus heteroclitus (assembly GCF_011125445.2). Classification (NCBI taxonomy): domain Eukaryota; kingdom Metazoa; phylum Chordata; class Actinopteri; order Cyprinodontiformes; family Fundulidae; genus Fundulus; species Fundulus heteroclitus. Next base: position 20,407,922 of record NC_046377.1, read on the forward strand.
GTCAGCTTATTGCTTACAGCTGAATACTTTGAATCAGGCATATAATCAAGATTCAATTAGCCTAAAATTTGCAGTTATACCTAGACTGTTTCAATGGTTTTTAAGAGAAATGTATCAGATTGTGGTAATCTATATAATAATCTGTATATATTGAAATGATGAGGAATCATGTCTTAATTGTAGAAGTGGTGGCTCTGAAAAGAGCCTTTGGTGCACTGAGTGCTGGTCTTGCAGCAGCTTTACTTCTTGGCCTTCTTAGCTGCGGGCTTCTTTGCTGCAGGTTTCTTGGCTGCAGGCTTCTTAGCAGCAGCCTTTGGCTTCTTGGCGGCAGCAGCCTTCTTAGGGCTCTTCTTCACCACCTTCTTGGGGGACTTCTTGGCCGCAGCCTTCTTGGGGGTCTTCTTGGCGGCTGTTTTCTTAGCGGCAGCCTTCTTGGGGGTGCTGGCCTTCTTGGCAGCGGCGGGCTTCTTGGCCTTAGCGGGAGCCTTCTTCTTCACCACCTTCTTGGCTGGTTTAGCCGCTTTGGTGTCCTTCGCCAGCTTGAAGGAGCCCGACGCCCCGGTGCCTTTGGTCTGGCTCAGGGTTCCTGCCGTCGCCAGCTTGGTGACGGCGGTGTTGATGCGCTTGTTGGCCTTGGTCACATCCACGCCTTTGCCGGCCAGCACCTTCTTCAGCGCCGCCAGAGACATGCCCTTGCGCTCCTTGGACTCGGCCACGGCGGCTACGATCAGCTTGGAGAGGCTGGGTCCATCCTTCTTGGCCTTGGAGGCCGCCTTCTTCTTCGGGGCTTTGGCCGGGGCTTTCGCCGGTGCCGCTGCTGGAGCTACTTCTGCCATGTTTCTCTCTAAATGTTCCTGTGAACGTGTGCGGCTCAGAGCAGGAGGCGGGACTTATAACACACATGAGAACCGTGAAGAAACAACTCAGCCCGCTGCTCTGCTGCCGCCACAAATCTGTCCGCATCTGTGTTTTCTTCGCCGCCTTTAAGGCTTTAAATCTTCCTCAGATGTAATATTTTTATTATACATTTTACTTTAACTGAAAGAAATGTGTTCTCTCTCCACAACGAGGTCACATTTGGTTTCCAGCACTTTCCCTTTTAGTTCCAAGAGCGCTCAAAGGTGTCAGAAACTCTCTGATTCTGTCCATCGACTGCCGAGTTTTCCCCACATTTTGACCATTAAAACCTCTAAAACCAATGTGCAAAGTATATAACCTCCATCCTGTCGTTATAAAACAAGATTGCGGATATAATGCATATAAAATGGTTGTGTTGGTGTGATGATCTTAATGGTAAATGGAGAATATTTCCACGGGAGTAAACACACGGAAGCTGTCCATGATTCAGCCTGTCAGGACTTTTCTCTCGCATGAATCCGATGGAAAGGACCTCTGCTAACATGAGTCTTCGATTAAAAAAGTGGGACAATTTTAACATATTCTGGTTTTGTAGTGTACTTAAGCAGTATATGTTAGCTATTTGGTTTTCTAAATATAAATCAGATGTATTATCTAATTACTTCCTTCTTGATCTCATTATTATTAAAAAAAAAAATCAAAACAGGGCCACAAATACTTTGCCATTTGATTTAAATGTAATTTATTTCAGTTGTAGGAAGTGGGACATGATTTGCATTTCGTTTCTCTGACTTTAACCCAAGTTGGTACGCATTATGTGCATGAAAAGCAGATTAGAAGACATATTTTTTTTCTTTTTTAAAAAACCTTTAATTTAACCTTTATTTTTACAGGTTATCTGATTGAGACCCAAGATCTCATTAAAAAGTGAGACCTGTTTTGGTAAAACAAAAATGACAAAAAAAAGTTACAAACACAGTAGCAATACAAATGATGAAAATATTTGATTCAGAATAATAAGCTATTTACAAGAAACAGAGCTGCCCTTCAGATAATACTTTCAGCTGCATCCACAATATGTATCCAGCAGGTTCTTCAGCATATTTTTATTCAAGCAAAAAGTTGTCAGCCAAGAAATTACTCAAGTAAGAGTAAAAAGGTAATCAGTAATAAAGTTACTCAAGTAGGCCTACTGAGTAACTCATTATAACAACTGATGATTTAATATTTCAGACAAAAGTATAAGGTTATGTGTAAATTCTGGTATTTTAAAGACAAAATATATACTAAAGACACTAAAGACAAAAGAAACATTTTTCTAAATAATTTATTTTCAACATTAAACTTGAAGCAGGTAATATATATAGTATGTTAGAACAGTGCAAAGTACTTCCAATTACAATATCTACTGTTTACTGTACATTCATTTGACCTCCAAATGGCTCAACAAGATCAGCAGATCCAAAATAGCATTAAAATAGCAAAGCTTGTGTAAAAATAAGAAGTCTCACTTTAACATAAACTATAGGTTTTTGTCTCTCTGGTGCATTTTTGGTTAAAACGAGTATGTTCTTTATTCATGGGGTTACAGCAGGTAGAGTAGCCAGAAATTTTACTCAAGTAACAGTAAAATTTCATTTTGCTCAAAAAGTTACTGAAGTAAATGTAACTGAGTTAAAGTGACTAGTAACTACCCAACTATGCTCATTTCATGTTTGGTCAGTGGTTCCTGTTTACTAACGCTGGTTATCCATGTCGTTTGTGTTCTTGGCTGTAACTTCTTGCTGCAAGTTTTACTTAATATAAATATATATTTTTTTATTATTCGCTTGGTCTGCATTAGTGTCCTTACTCCACAAACCATGTCAAATATAATTTATAAATATGTGTTAACCTTGAAAATAAAATGTGTGTGTTTATGTTGTACAGATCGTAGATTTTGCATATTCATTTGTCTTACTTGCATTTTTTGTACTTCTTTTTTGAAAGGCGTTTTGAGCCAAAAGGTGAAAATATTTTATCTAAAAAGACTTAGAGTCATACTGCCACCTTAAATAAATGACTACACACTAATTTTCATTTCTTAAAACAACTATGAAAGTTATTTTTACTTACAAAACTGAAATTTCCTTAAACAGTAACAACTGGTTTAATTTTACTCAATCTGCTTTGTTGAATTTGTTGTAGTTGCAATCTAAAATGTTTGAAAACGCCAAGTAATGTTTTGCATGTCTATTTAATGACTTTGTTTTATATGAAAGTGTGTACATACTGTACAGGCTCCTGACAAAATGTGCAATCAGGCAATCAAATAAAACACAAGATCACGTTAACAATCATGTTATAGCAACCGGAAAAAAGTTAATCAATAGCCTCTCAACATGAGTTGTAAATCTAACTTAATATAAAATTCCTTGCTGTTACGGAATACAGATCAATCTCACATTTCTCTTTCACATACAGCCATTTAACATTTTGTAAGTTAATCAGTAGAATTCAATCCCACTTGAGGTGTTTACAACACTGACATATTCAGCTTCAGGGTGACACTTGATTAACCATAATTCATTGATGATGTCAGATTAGACAGATTCTACACATTCAGAAACAAATTAATTAGTAAAATAAGTTCAAGGAAATTACATTTTATTAAAATGTGGAAGCTTTTAGTTTTGTGCCACACAATGACAACTATTTTGATATATTTTGTTATTTATTCTTTCTAAAAGCCCACTAAATGCTATGAATAGCTTCCCAAATTTTAACAACCCACCCATAAGCTATTTTTTGTGGTCAAAAGAAATTAAATGAAAAAATTAAATGCCCTTTGTTTTGATTAGAATGTAAATCATTCATTGGAAACTGATGTGCTGGACTAGGGACAGATCTAAAACAGACAGAATGCTGGTCCCCAAGGACTGGAGTTGGACATGCCTGATTTAGGGGCTCAGGAAAACCTTTTGCAGGTGTTTTTTTTTTTTTCTTTTGTTAATTAGCTGATTCGGGTGTGACACCATGAATTTCAAATGTTTAACGCTTTAACAGTGATATTTTTGAGAGTATGTATTTATTATCTGGAACAATCTAAATTTCGAGAAATAAATGCTTGGAAATTTTTGCTCCACCTGTATGCAATCATTTAAACCCATAGCCCAAATAAGTTTCACTATCTCAAATGTGTGACAAAAACAAATCATATTCCAAGTTTTTGACATGTGCTGCTTGCCCAGAACCGATGCGCAGTCATTTGGATCCGCCCATCCAGCTGTTGTGTGCTCCCCGGCCGGTTATTTCAGGGGAGCCGGATTTCCCACAACACCTGCCGCGATGGACCCACTGGACGGGTTCGGTTCTCCTCTGCGGATGGAGGCTGCGGCAGACAGCCGGTCCGCTTGGGCCCGCTTCTCCTCCTGGCTGGAGTGCGTGTGTGTGGTTACCTTCGACCTGGAGCTCGGGCAAGCCATTGAGGTGCGTTAGCTTAGCATCGCTAGCACCAATCTAGGTTTGAATTATCTGCGATTTTACATTTAGGCGACTTTGTAAAATAACCCGATTTTGTTAGATAAAAATAATCTATACTGTTAAAAAGTGTAACAACGATTCTTCAGTTCGGCGTCGTTAGTAGGTTAAAAATGAACTCCCTTTTAAATTATTTTGTCACATCTGTTCTTGTAAATAAGGTTTTTGATACGCAGAGTCGTTAAATGTGCGGGGTTTATGAAAGGAGCCCAGTGTTTATTCATTCTCTCTGTGCCTTTTTAGCTAGTTTATCCTCAGGACGTGAAACTCACAGAGAAAGAGGTGACTATTTTTCATACTCTTACCAGAATAAACCAGATGTCCCGTTAATTAATTATTCCATCACTGATTGACCGCGCTGTTTCTGTTCGTTGTCAGAAATCCAGCATCTGTTACCTGTCCTTCCCCGATTCCTACTCAGGTAAGTTCAGGTAAAGATGTCTGCAGTACTGATGAGTACGGACTAAAAGACAGAGATGCACTATATTGCCTAAAGTATTCGCTCCCATGCCTTGACCCACATATGAATTGAAGTGACATCCCACTAATCCATAGGTTGGTGGTCCACCCTTTGCAGCTACAACAACTTCAGCCTTTCTGGGAAGAGTTTCTGGAGCATGATTATGGGATTTATTATTATTATTTACGTTTTTTCCAGAAGTGCATTTGTGAGGTCATACACTGATGTTGGACGAGAAGGGCCGGCTCCCAGGCCCTGTCCCAACGGAAACGAAATTAGATGTATCCGCAAAGATCTTTAGGCTACGTTCACACTGCAGGCCAAATTTATTCATATATATATATATATATATATATATATATATATATATATATATATATATATATATATATATATATATATATATATATATATATATATATATCTATATATATATATATATATATATATATATTTGTTTTTCTGTGTCCGTTTACATTTTCAATTATATGCAACTTGTATGTGATCTCTTGTGTGAACTGCATTCATGCAACATGTCCCGCATGTGCAGTAGAGGACGCGATGACATCATACGTAGCAAGCGTGTTCAGTGTTTGCTGACGTAAACATGGGCTGTAATGCTGCAGCGTATCTTGCGTTCTTTAAGTTCTTCTCCAACCGGAGCCAATATATTACCAACCCAATCCTTTTAAGAAGGTCGAAAAGAAAGAGCCAGATTTTTGGCAATGACGTTTTTGTGGGGCAGCAACAGCAATGTCCGTACAGAGAAACGTGTGGGTGTGGAGTCGAAGCCAGGAATGGTGGAATAGTGATGTGAGTGGCTTTACTGATACGGACTTCATTCATAATTTTCGAATGACAAAGGCAATCGTTATGTGCATCTGTGACGTAAAAATATATATGATAAGTGTCAATGACGTGTAAGTCGGATGAATGCGACCTGGCCGTACAGACACAGGTCTCATTTGAAAAGATCAGACGTGTATCGGATTCAGGACCACGTATCCAAGCGGCCCGGGTCGTGTTCGAAAAAATCCAGTTGTGTTGTTCAGACTGTCGTAAAAATATCAGATCCAGGTCTCATATGGGCAAAAAAATCATAATCGGGTCACTTCAGGCTGCAGTGTGAACGTAGCCTTAGGCTGGCCACATGGATGCTGCATCTTGGGAGACCGTAAACAATAATTTTTGAAACTGGGTCCCAGAATGGTTGTATTTAATTTTTCTGTGTGTATACGCGCAAGCCGCGTCGTTTCTTAAACGATGCCGTCGTAGTGTCACCTCTCTCTATAGCTACATGGTCTGTACTCTCTCAAATAAGATGGCGCCGTCCGGTGTTGCAGCTTTGTCATGGCTGTTAGAGCGGGCTGGTTAGTAGCATTCCTGGACTCTTCCTTTCTGTCTGATTCCCTGCCATGGTGCTGTGTTTACCTCACAATGAGTTGTCTGCATAGGCCCAGCGTTTGTTTTTTTCAAATGTTTCTTTGGCTGTGTCACAGCGCCATCAATGGGCCTGGCATACATACTACAGCCTTTTTCAGTTGTGCTGCATCCTCTCACTTTTCCTTTATACGTTTATGATTAATCCCCAAGGTGTTCTACATAGAGTCAAACACGGTAAATTTTCAGAGTGGATACTATCAGGTGCTGTTGCTTCTGCTTTGTTATACCTCTGACTGGGGAGTATTTAGACGGGAGGAAATTTCACGACCAGTTGCACAGGTCGTCTTTAGAGTTCATTCCTGAGAGCGACCAATTCTTTCACAAACAGTCTGCATGCCTAGATGCTTTACTTTTTTTATACACCTGTGGCCATGAAAGTGACTGGATCACCTCATTTCGTTTATGTGGATGGGCGAGCGACTACTTTAAGCAATACACTGTGTGTTTGTGCCACAGAGGTCACAGGGAGTTTTCCTCTTCCCAGGGTGCCTTGGGGACACTCAATTCACTTTCAGATTACGCCAATCAGTCGGACGTCAGTGTTTCAGAGACGACGTGTACAATAGAGACGCCCCCGTCACGCTGCAGGTGAGTTAACCTGAGACCAGACGCACCTGCAGTCAAGTATGTTCTGTAAACGGTCTGTAAAAACCAGCTGTGACGTCTCCTCAGAGGGAAACGGCACATTTCTTTGGCTATGTGTACTTCCGTCAGGTCAAGGATGTCTCCATGAAGAGGGGCTACTTCCAGAAGGTAATCACACTGTTCTCCTCTATTATGCCTGACCCTTGTTTTGATGTGGTCACCCGACGATGTCTGTAATGTGACTTTGCCTTCCAGTCCCTGGTGTTGGTGTCCAGGTTGCCGTACACACACCTGTTCCACTCGTTGCTGCAGACCATAGCGCCAGAGTTCTTTGAGAAGCTAGAACCGTTTCTGGAAGCAGGTGATGATGCTTGCATCATTTAAAACTATCCAGTCAGGTTTTCGGGGGTCACACCTGACGTTTAACTCTATTTCATCTTCAGTGTGCAATGAGATCGACCAGTGGCCTCCTCCCACACCTGGACAGACGCTCAACCTGCCAGTCGTGGGTTCTGTCTTACAGGTAAGTGCAGCGGAGACGTGGCTCACTGGTCAGTGGACCAAAAAACTGTGCTAGGGGGAAATTAAAAGGATCTAAGATCTTTTTTTGTTGTTGTTTTTTGTTTCAGATTAGAATCCCTTCAAAAACAGACAAACCGGGAGGAAGTCCAGTCAGGCAGATAACTAAAGAGGTCAGACATCAGTTCTCTCACCTTGTTCCTCTGTCTCCCAGCTTCTGATAGTAATACAGAGCTTGTCCTTTTTAGAACCTCCTGCCAGCTCCAACGCTGCTGCCGACCATCCATGAACTGGACCTCTTTAAGTTAGTGCTGCTCCCTGTGGATGTTGTTGTGAATTTTGCTAAAAAAATTGCTCTCAGTCTCTCCATTTTTCTCCTGTATCCTTCTCAGGTGTTTCCAGTCTGTTCTGATTCACCTGCAGATGTTGTGGGAGCTCACGCTGCTGGGGGAGCCGCTGGTCATCATGGCGCCGTCTCCAACAGGCTGCTCAGAGACCGTTCTGGCTCTGGTCAGGTAGTTCATGCAGCTCCTGGCGGCTAATCGGTGAGCCTGCTTTACGTTCTCATGGTAACTGCGACTGTGTGTCTTTTTTTTTTTTTTATAACTTCAGCTCCATAAGCCCTCTGAAGTTCTGCTGCGACTTTCGACCCTATTTTACCATCCATGACTGTGAGTTCAGGGAGTACACCACCAGGACACAGGCTCCGTAAGTCATCTGAACATCTGGATCTCATCTGTACGGATCATTTTTACACTCGTGTAACGGCACTCCTACAGCACACACTTTCGACAGGATCTGTTTCAACCTCCTGTAGTTAGACACCTGGAACCACTGAGCTATATTATACACGGCAGTGCTAATCGCCCGCTGTTAGAGTCGCTTTGAAGCCACCAGCCGCCATATTGGTACTCCCTATTTCCCCCCAGTAACTAGGGAATATGTGCGCTACAGCATCGAATAACGAGGATTTTCTCATGTTCAGGGGGGGCTTAAGACTTTTAAAATGTCAAATGCCAAACTATCAAGTACTGAGAAAGTCAGGTGCTGAAATATTTAGCATTTTTTATATATATCAGCACCTAATTTCCTAGTAGTTGATAGTGTTAGTACATCCACTGACTGTAGAATTACCTGTGAAACGTTTTCACACAGCCAGAAAACTGCTTGTTGTTGCAACCAAATCCTATGGGATTCTGTGAGAGTAGGGAGTAGCAAGATGGCGGCCAGTGACCTCAGTTTTTTGGCAAAATCAGCACTCCAGTGTATTATATAGCTCAGTGCCTGGAACACACAAATGAACTCCTCACCTGGAGCAAAGAGAGAAACAAAACATCTGGACCAATATATGTAACAGCCCCACATTTCACGCGTCTGTAACACCCCTGTAGTAAATTTCTAAAAGCCCACATCCGGATGCCATTTCCCCCAGCACACTCTAACAACATAATCCAGAAAACCACCTGGATCATGCCACTAAAGCAAACAGCTGAACAACACGGCTAGATCACACCTGCACCACTCATCCCTTTTTAACCTACCAGTGTAACACACCTGATGTCTGTGAAACGCACATCTGCTGGTGAATAACACAGCTGGATCCAATCTGAACCAGCCATCCGCGTCACACTCCTGTACCACACTGCTCGATCGCGCATGAAATTAACAGCTTAACATCATATCTGCAACAGATTCCTGAAGCAAGTAACGAGAAGGAAGACATTCCTAAAAAAATAAAAATAAAAACACTCTCACACACTCCTAAAACATACCTTGAACACACAGCTAAACCACACACCTGTATCTCATCTTTGGCCCTCTTATCGCATCCATAGAGCACAAATCTGAAACGCACCTGAACCAATCACCAAATATTACATTGATGTTATACACAGTCCTGGGGTTACACATCTGGATGACATCTACACTAGTCCCCACCCTCTTGTGCTAATGTAACATTGCCTAAGCATGTCCTGGTAAAAGTTTTTGCAACTGTATCAGACTTTTTTTTTTTTTTTTTTTTTTTTTTTTTTTGTTGTTGAAAAATTCACTTGGACCCAAACCACACATGGCACCATCCCCCATTTTTTCATCCTTCTGTAACACCCTCTCAAACCAACTCATAAACACCCCTGTAACACACACCTGGAGCCCACAGCTGAACCACACATCTGGATCTCGTCTGTCACCATCAGCCGTACCGTACTCTGCTTAAGCACAACTAGAAGACGGCTTTTGGATCTCCTTTGTATCTGGTGCAATTGCTCCACACAGCTGTATCTCTCATTTCTCACTCTTCCTCCTTCAGTCCAAATGTGGTTCTGGGGGTCACCAACCCGTTCTTCATCAAGACGTTTCAGAACTGGCCTCACATCGTTAGACTGGGAGAGATCAAGATGGCAGGTAGACCATCGCTCTCTGTGGCAGCGTGATGCAGATCAGACCTTATGTTGAACCTGTCAGGTTCTCGTAGCGCTAATTAGCCCTGGATGTTGACCGTAGTTTCATGGGATTAAATGTGCATTTCTGCTCGTGTCCAGGTGATCTTCCCAAGCAGGTGAAGGTTAAGAAGCTGTCCAAACTCAAAACTCTAGACACCAAACCAGGTAAGGTGAGTTGGCTTGTCTTTCTGCTGTAGCTGGTCATGCCTGCAGCTTTCCGTTGTCTGCTTGTTTGTGTGCAGGGATCTACACGGCCTACAAAACGTTTCTACACAAAGACAAAATTCTTATCAAGAGACTGCTGAAGGTGAGCAAATGTCCATGTTTGGTCTGTCTGAGGAGGGATTAAAGACCAGCGGCTCAGTGTTTCGTTTTTTTTCTCGCCGTTGACTTGCAGGGAATCCAGAGGAAGAGGCCGTCAGAGGCTCAGAGCGCCATCCTGAGGAGACACCTGCTGGAGCTCACACAGAGCTTCATCATTCCCCTGGTGAGGAGATCGCAGACGCAGATCATTCCTGCAGGTGAAGCTTTGTCAGTAAACCCTGTGTTTTGTCTGACAGGAGCGGTACATGGCGAGCCTGATGCCTCTGCAGAGATCTGTCACGCCCTGGAAGGTCGGTTCGTCATAGCTGCTGATCTCAGTCATCAGCTGGCGACTTGATGCCTCTTTGTTTTTTTTTTTGTTTTTTTTGTACAGACTCCTCCGCAGGTTCGTCCCTTCAGTCAGGAAGAGTTCATTTCCACTCTGGATCACACTGGCCCTCAGCTCACCTCCATGCTCCGAGGTGATTGGATGGGTCTGTACAGGTGAGCCACGCAGGCGGCAGGTTGTTGGTGGGTGTGTTGTACGGCAGGTGGCGTCTACACACCCATCCATGGAGTGTTGCCATTTCTGGACCTGTTGTACAGCTGTATTGGGTATTTTAGAAATGATGCGGTCAATAGCTTCTTATTTTAAGACATTATTTACAAAGTGGACCAAAGACATGGGAAAGAGTCTGGTTTAGTCTTCTTCCAGGTATGGAAAAGTATTGTAATACCGGTCAATGTTTTTATTTTAACTCTCTTCCTAATTACTTTTTGAAACCTAAAAATCTTAACCTGGATATATGAATCAGAGTCTGGGTTAGATGCCAAAGCATTGAAAGTGATTTTTATGCTTTGGTTTCACTATTTGAATGCAGAAATAAGACTAAATAAGATACTAATCTATGCTTTTAGAATACATTATCCTGCAAGAAATACAAATTCTTCAGAGAAAACGATGGGCAATCTTGCAAATGCTGGAAAACAGCCAGTCCAAGTTGGGTCAAGAGAAGACGGTAAATGTCCACAATCTTCCTAGAACTGATTCAAAACATATGAAAACGTAACTCTAGAACAACGTTGGATTTAGAAACGAGAAGCTGTGCAGTGACTGGTTTTCAGATTAATTAGGAAGTGGAGGCCGTTTTTGTTTTTTTGTTGGTGTTGAATCATGAACTTAATTGATGTGATGGAGGCCAGCAGAGCCTTAGATGATGTTCTGGGTACCTCCAGGAAGTCCTGGATAAGTTGTCTATGCACACATGGAGTCATTTAAATAATGGCTCTTGTGGTTCTCTGGAGTCCCAGATCCTTAGAAAAGGCTGTAAACCCCTTTCCTCACTGATTGGTGCCAATGACTTTTTCTAATCTCTTCCTGAATATCTTTAGATCTGAGCATGAACTAAATAAAGAGTGGCTCACTTCATGCTCTCAGATTTTAATTAAATGAATGTAATTTAGGCTAATGTAAATTAAGGACCTAAAAAAATCTACATATTAATTTTTTCTGATGAGAAAATTACTGAAACCTTTACGCCTAAACTCTGTAAAAGCTTCCGGTAAAGGAGCGGTGAGGAAAAGTGAAGGCATGGCAGGTTGTGAGGAGATCGGCTTTCCCTCTTTAAAGGTACATAAACTGACTCAATCTTGTGAAATGTTCATTTTTTTTCTTATTAATTTTTTTTTCTTTTCTTTTCTTTTCTTGCTCAGGAAATTTTTCAGGTCCCCCAACTTTGACGGCTGGTACCGTCAGCGCCACAGAGAGATGACGCAGAAGCTGGAGAGCCTCCATCTAGAGTCGATCTGTGACGCAGTGAGTGTCTCTCCTCACCTTCAGTATCTGAACCTGAAACGTTTCCAACCCCTAACCGTGACGACACGTCTATGCAGGACCTGCTGGGCTGGACCAAAGACAAGTCGGAGGTGGAGATCGTGGACCTGATCCTGAAGCTCAGAGAAAAACTGGTGAGGGGATCAGAATGGGGTTCTGCGTGATGATTTGGACGTGTTCATGCTGTATTCGCCCATAAATGTCTTCTTCCTTTTATTTTATTTTTTTGTGCCAGATCAAAGCTCGCCGGCAGCATCTGCAGGTTAAAGATGGAGTTTTGGACAAACTGGAGGCTTTCATAAACTCCATGGTCGGCTCACTTCCTGAAGACCTCCAGCCGGTTCTGAACACACGCTGAGGCCATCAAACACAACCGTCTGCTGAACATTTCTCCTGAAGACGTCCCGACGCCACAAAGAAGCCCGAACAAGGCAGAAGTCTGAAGAGTTGAGTTTTCATGGCTTTTTTTTTTTTTTTTTTTTTTTTTTTTTTTTTGTTCACTACTCAGATCATCTTGGTTTATTTATCTAAAAAGGAAAGTCCAACAAACCATGAGGCCGACCCAGACCCAGAACAGAGCCGTTATTTTTATAGGCTGACAGAGAACTCACCACACTGACGTGCTGCTCTTTATCCTAATGTAAAATAAAACTTGAATCTTGTTACCTCTTTTTGTTTTGAAGTGAATTAAAACACTAAAACTGCCCTTTTGGTCCAGATCTGCTTTTTATAAAATTCAATTTCTCTTGGTGCTTTGATGACATTTTTCTTTTTCACTTACTATCGAGTAATAGAAGTCCTCGTTTACTTTTGTGAAAGTTTTATTAATCTAGATTCAGTTGTTTTGTCAAGATCATTTGTTGAATCATTTCTCCTTATCTGGGTCCAGTTCTGGATTAAACCTTTATTTAGGATTCAGGTCAAGGCCCTGGATTAAACCCAAGTCATTTCCTTTAGGTAAAGTTCTGGATTAAATGTCAGTCTAGATGCATCTGTGGATTAAATCCTGTTAAACTATGAAGCTCCTTTACTTAAGGTACTTAAAACTATTTCTGTTCGTATGGATTCTATTAGTCTGTGTCTAGTTCTGGATTTATTCTGGATCCAGTTCTAAATTCAACTCCATAAAATCTGGACTCTGATCTGTTGGTCTAGAAATTGTTCTAGATTAAATTATAGCCATGTTTTAAACTTAGTCTGCGTCATGTTCTTGATTAAACTTTGGTAGTCTAGCTATAGTTATGTTCACATAAATACAAATATTAGTCTAGATCAGGGGCCCGTTCTTCGTACGTTGCTTAAAACATCTGAGATCAAATGAGACATCCAAGATAATATCATCCGGCTAATCATGATCCGGCTAATTGGGTTCTTCCAACACACCTGTTGTTTATGATTAGTATGGCTGGATTGAGTTATCTGATATAACTGCGCGTTCATGCGTTTGTTTAAAAGGGGAAATGTATCGATAGTAGAAACATTGATCAGCAGCGCCGCTATTGGCTGTTCAGCATGAACAAAGAACGCCCACAGTTTTTCTCCCAAGCAGAACACGAGCTTTTAATGGAAGGTTATGCCGAATTTGAGTCATTAATTAAAACGACAGGTAACACCTCAAAGTCTGCTAAAGCCAGGAGAGGGCTGGTAAAAAGTAGCAGACAAATTGATGCATAAATGCTGTCCATGGTAGATGTTTCTATCACTTTCTACAATATGTATTTTTGTATTTTAATAATTTCATATTTACTTTGTTTAAATCAGAGCTTCCCCGGGATGATCAGTAAAAGTGAAATAAAAGAATATTCTACAAAATAGAAGCCTTTAATTATTCTGTATTTTATAAAGCAACTTCTTCCCCTTTTTTTTTTTTTTTTTTTTTTTTTTAAAAGCCACTGTTAAATTATGTGTTTGTTTATAACAGCCACCAAGAAAAAGGCTGGAAAAAAAACAGGTTCTTTTTACTTTTGTTGCATGAGGCATGTTTCAACCTTTTCCTTTCACAAAATGACACAGGGTGCCATCCGTTCCCTATATAAACAGCATCTTCAACAAAAAAAATTGTGTTTTGACCTGAATAAAACACAAATTAAGAGGAGAAATTGAAGTCCACAACTTTAAAAAGAGAAAAATTGCACTAGGGATCGAGTTGATTCAAAAGGATGTTCAGAGTAAATTCTAAAACACCATTTGACGGCAGTATTGCTGACTTTACATAACTATCGCATATTGCAGGCAAAAGATGACTTGCTGGCTTTTCTTTAAAAAGAATTGTTTAAATAAAATGACAGGAACTAAGCATTATTTGTTTTGTCTTTTATTAAACATTAAAAAAATGGTGTTCCACAATTCTGTCCCTTCCTGTGCCACTAAGTGGTCCAAATGCACTGGCTGGACAGACTTCCCCATCTCCTCCACTTATAAAGCTGCGATCTAATCCTGTTTACATGAAATAAACCTGCTCACGAGCAGGTTTAAATTTGTGCACATGTTGCTATGACAACAAGTGCAGGATGACTTTCGAAGAACCAAACGATCCAAGATCATGCCAAATCATCAACAATCAAATCCAGCTGAGTTAGCGACGTACGAAGAGCGGACCCCAAGTTATGTATAAGGCTCTGTTAGTCTGGATTAAGATGTGGATTATGCAGCTCTAATCTAGATCCAGTTTTGGATAGTTTTTTTTTCTGCCAAGGTATTATTCTGGGTTAAATTCTGTTTGTGTGGATCTAGTTCTGCATTGTGATCCATTACTTTTGGTACTTTACACAAATCTGGTGACCTTTTTATTTTCTGGAAAATAAAATTTAACCGAAATGAAATGCTTGTACTCAGACAAGGTTTTTAGGTTTTATGGTCATCAAATTTGGTTCAGAAAGCATAAAGACTCAATCTGACACACAAAAAATAGTTTATTTCTCAAAGAGAAGCCAAAATATTTAGATTCGCTGGATTAGATCTTTAACTCTTGTCACAGTGATTCAGTCACGGTCGCAGGTATGGAATCATTCAGTGAAACCCGGTCCGTTTGTCTCCATCCTGTCCCTCCTTGGGGTCTTCACCTCCGTGCGGGGGCCCACCAGGCGGGGCCCTGCAGCCTCGTGACGTCGTGTTTCTCCTGTGGGCTGAAATGCAGGATGGTCAGGATGGCGTTGAGTGTCTGCAGCCGCCCGCTGGCGTCCTGCAGCGTCAGGAACTTGTAGATGACGTTCTTCAGGTACTCCAGGTTGGCCCCCTCTCGGCTCTGGTCCCGGACGAGCTTGTCGAGCTGCCCCCGCAGCTCCGCCGTCTCCTCCTCGTGCCGCTCGGCGTTGGCGATGAGCCTGGCCTGCAGCTGGTGCAGGTCCTCCTCCAGTCGGTTTTTCTGCCGCCGGAGGCCGCCCACCTCCACCTCTTTGCGTGCCAGCTGCTCGGCGTACAGCAGCAGCGTGGACTCGGTGGGCGCGGCCTGCCGCAGGGCCTGGCTGACCGCGTCGCCTTCGCAGTCGGGGCCGACCTCCTGCAGGCCGTCGGCCATCGCCGCCTCGCTGGTGTCGCGGCTGCAGCTGAGCACGGCGCTTCGCAGCCTCTCCAGCTCCTGGTCCTTCTCGTCCAGCAGCGCCATTGTCCTCTCCCGGTGCTTGTGGAGCTCCGCCTCCAGCCGCTGCAGCTCGTCGCGGTGCTGCGCCTCCGTTCGCTCCAGCTCCTGTCTGTGAGAGTGCTGCAACGCCGCCGCCTGCTGCTGCCGCTCCTCCAGCTGCTGGCAGTGCCGCGCCTCTGCCTCGTCACCCTGGATGCGCAGCGTGATGTACTTCTCCCGGAGCTCCGACAGTTGGTCCCGGACCTCCTCCAGCTCCTTGGCCTGGCAGCCGTCTTTGGCGTTCTTGTTCTTCAGCACCACCTGGGCACGCAGCTTGTAGCGCTCAAACTCGTCCCTCAGCTGCTGCAGCTCCTGCTGGTAAACCTGCGCTGCGGTTCTGTCCGACCCCGGCTCCTCCACGTCCTCCTGCGTGTTGGCCAGATCCTGGATGTTCTGATCTGGGTTCCTCTGAGCCGCCAGCACCAGCAGCTTCTTCACCGTCTGCAGTTTATCCTTCAGAACAGCCACGTCCAGCTGCGACTCGTCCAGACTGAGGTCTGTGCTCGACCTGCTGGAGGCGGCGATGGCCAGCGTCTTGTTCTCCGTGTCCAGCTGCAGGATCCGGTCTCTCAGCCTCTGAGCCGCCTGCTGGTCCCGCTGCTTCGCCTTCTCGCAGGATCCCAGCAGCTCCGACAGCTCCGAGACGTGCTGCTCCAAACCCGCCACCCGAAGCTCTGCAGACTGCGCGCGCTCACGTGCACGCTCCTCTGCCTCGCAAACCTGCAAAAATAAACACAAGCATGAGACTCACGTGCAGCGCTGCCAACGGCTTTCCTCTCTGGGAGGAAGATTCAAAGCTGATGGGGTGAAATTTTGTAAGATCCCAGAGGGGGCTGCTCAGGGTGGACGTCATACACCATCCTATTGGTTGGACTGGGAACCCAGCTGGAAACTGTCCGGTCTCCGTTTCTGTTCACCTTAAATGCGACTCGGTGACGCTCGGACCATTCTGCAGTGGTCTGGTGTGTTAAGGAGGAAAAAGGAGTCTGGCAGGAATCGTCTACTCCACAATCTTACAAAGACCAAGGCTGTGGTGGTGGACTTCAGGAGGAAAGATTAGGGTTTAAGGCCATCAACATTTTGGGTAAAAGTAGAGGTGATTAGGTTTGCACATTAACAGCAGATTAAGACCAGAGCAACAACACGGGCACTTTTTCCTGAGGGTTCTTAATAGAGCAGAAACCAAGCGATGATGTCCCTGCAGACATCTAAGACGTGACTCTAGGGAAGGATGCAAAAACAGGCCTGCATACACGGCAGCACTCTTAGTCAGAAATGCATCTTAGAGGTTTTCTGATACAATGAAAATCTAATCTTTAACATCAGAGTTCCTGTTCTTTCTCCTGTTCTTTCCCCCCCACAAAGGTGACGATTCATCTTCCTACAACACAACAGCGACCCAATCACACAGCCAAGACAAGAAAGAAGTGGCTTCAGGAGCAATCTGTGAATGTCGTTGATTGACCCAGCCTGATCCTGGACTTTAATCAAATCAAAAGACCTAAAAATATCTGACAACCCTGATGAGTTTATGAAGGATCTGTAGAGATGAGTATAAGTGCCCCAAACAGGTAAAGGTGCTTCCACAAAGTACTGCGTGAAGGCGGTTAAAATCCATGTATTATCTATGATATTTGTTTGTTTAATCTTAATAAATCTGCTAAAAGTTCAAACCCTTTTTCTCTTCGTTGTTATTGTATTAAAAAGAGAATTTTGACAGAAAAAAAAAAATCATGTAACATCAAAATGTGGAACAAGTGATGTTTTCCAGATGCAGAGGATTTAAATAAACTCCCTCGTCAGCACGCTTTCTGTAAACTAGCCCTGACCTCACCTTCTTGGTCTCGTTGTGGATCTGCTGCTGGAACGAGTTCTTCAGCTCTTGGAGTTCCCGCTGCAGCTCCTCCACTCTGGGATCTGGTTTCTTCTGCTCCTCCTCGGCAGCCTGCAGCCTCCTCCGCAGCTCGTCTCTCTCCTCCCTCACCTGGTTAAGGTGTGCCTCCGACTCCACCCCCCGGTCCACAGCCTGCGAGGAGGCCAGGAGGGCGGTGCTGGCGTCGTGCAGACGCAGCTCGGCGTCCTGCCGCAGGTCTCGCTCCTGCTGCAGGAGTCTCTGCAGCTCCCTCAGCTGCTGGGCGTGGTCTCCCTGCTCCTGCTCCCTTTCGTGCTGCTGCGTGATGATGCGCGCGCGGCCCTCTGCGACCTGCTGCTGCAGAGCGTGCAGCTCCGCCTCCTGCTCCGACGTCACGGCGGCCAGACGCTCCTGCAGCTCCTGCACTTCCTGCTTCAGCTGACGCTTGTCGGCCTGGAAGCTCGCCTCCATCCGAGACTTCTCCTGCGTCACGGTGGTCAGGGACGCAGTGAGCGTGCCCAGTTGGCTCTTCAGCTGGGCGATGCGGCGGTCCGCCTCCACGCCGGAGGGGGTTGATGTTTGCTGTTGCTCCGCCTCCATGCCGCTGCTGTCAGCGTCAAGCTGTAGAGACAATCATCATGTCAGAGAGGCGAGGCAGCGACTCAGACAAAGTGTAACAGTTAATTATGTCGTTGACGTACCGTAGACCTCTGACCCGGGTCTCCCTGCTCCTCCTCGCTTTGCTCCCCCCTCGTGGTCTCGCTGGCTGCATCCACAGACGCTGCTGTGTCCACGCTGTCCTCGCTGTGCAGAGAGCAACCGTCATCCAGCAGGTCCAAGCGCCTGGCAGTAGGCGGCTCCTGCTGCTTAAGGTCCAGATCCTGAGTCACGGTCAGGACCTTCAGACTGGCTTCCAGGGCCTCCTTCTCCTTCAGAAGACTCTTGTAGGCCCGGACTACATCCTTAAAGCGGGTCTGGTACTGGACCAGCTGCTTTTTCTGAGACTCGACGGTGTCCAGCAGCTCCTTCCTGCTGGGACCGCCGCCAAAGCTCATCCCGAACTTCTCCATGTCCAACTCAGTCCAGGTCAGACCGCTTCCATCGTCACACAGAACTCATCCAAGTCTCAAGCGGACACGGCTGCCCTCGTATGGAAGCTAAAAGGGAGACATGTTTCATCAACTATCTGGATAGGTCCTTTTTTTTTTTTTTTTTTTTTTAATTGAATTTTCTTATAATGGTACATAACATGACCATTTATACATTTTCTTTTCCCATTCTTTCCCCCTTTCCCCTCCCTTCTCTAAAGTATCATCCTGTCTCTTCGACTTTCCCTCCCTTCAACCCTTCACTTATTTATGAGGATAGACATATATGTGTCTCTATGTCTCTATACATATACTAATGTACTTCTATCCTTATGCCTTTAACACAATATACATACATACAAACACAAAAAAAATAGAATAAAATAAAAAAGAAATAAGTAGAATGTATACATTCGTACGCACACACCTGTACATACACACATATCTACCTACACATATATACCTACATGAACCATGAACCCATATACTCCTCTATATATGCATACGTGCATATACACATACATATATATTTACACATACGCACATACATACTTAAAAGAAAAAAAAATTATTTAATACTACTTAAATACCATTAATTCTTAGTACTAGAAGTACCCAAAATAATAACCTGAGTGGTATATTGCTTGCAATTTATCCATCAGCAGTTGTGACTTATTTTGATTAAATCATTGGATAGGTCCTTCTAATAATCTAATAATCCATAGTGCTGCATACAGGTCTGTAAACCTGGGTACTTTTTATAAATCAAGTTCTGCTTGTATAAATTCAGTTCCAAAATAGGTTCTATTAGTCTAGGCAGTTTGTCTGAATTTAACACTACTAGTCTAGCTCCAGTAGTCAGGATCCAGCTTTAAATGACATTCTTTTAGTCTTAATCTAGGATTACGTTTTGTAGGCTGCAAATAGTTTTAATGTCAAATTGAGTTCTTCTAATCCGGTTGTGGTTCTGGATTATTTATGGTTAGTTTGGACCTAGTTTTATTATTTTATTATTTGGACCTAGTTATTCTGGATCCAGTTTTGCGTAAAGTTCTGTTGCTTTGGGTAATTTTCTGAAATCTTGTTTTGTTCGTCTGAATTTTGTGTGGCTAGCCTGGATCCAATCCTGGATCTAGATCCGGATTAATTCTGTTAGCGTGGATCCTTAAAGGGTCACTTCCTGGTCCAACAATTCAGACTGTAATCTAATCTAGTTTAAATCCTGGTTAGACTAAGTGAGGCAGAAAATTTAGAACTTTAACATCAACAGGATTCCACATTCAGGCACATTATCGTTGCAGAAAAGGAAGAAGACGGGGGAAAAAAAACAGGAAGCAAAAAAGCTCTCTTTTATTTCCGTTGATTGGTTGTGACTGTTTTATTTACGATAAGCCGTGCTTGTCTTATTATTTGTTTAGATATTATGCAATTTTCAAAATATCATTTGCAGAAATGATGACGTTTGACTTTAACGTTAAAACTTTACCGTCCACCAGCCTGCCTGCTGGATCCGGTTCTTACCTGATAATCCAGCTCTCCGACACAAAGAGTGGCTTTTAATGCGTCGGAATCTCAGACTAACTAAACGTAATATAATTATCTGTCAACACCCAATCCGAACACAATAAACCATTCAGTAAAAATCCTATAATCTTGTTCCTAACTCGAAGCTCCGGCTGTCAATAGCCGCCATGTTCTGCCACCGCGGAACTGACCGGGCAGAGAGAGGCGGGGAGTTAGTGATGCGTTCATGGAAACCACGGAAATTGTAAATACAGTTTTAGATTGCTAATTTCTGTCTTTACAAATCCATTTATGTTTACGTCCGCAGAAGACAAATTTACTCGGATATTTTTTAACGAGGTGGCGCAAATTGCAGCTAATAAAATCGAACGTACAAGCATTAGATTTAGGCGGTTTAACTTTCTTCCCGTGGACCCAAATCCGTCTCCCGTCGTGTAGCTGTCAATAAAGTTATTTCAAAGTGATGACGTCATTTATTCCGCGTTGGCCTGGACGTGGCACCAAGGAGGAGCAGCGCCCACAGTTCTCTCTGATCCGGTTCTCCTGCCCCTGTTATTCGGTTCTGACAGCAGCCTCAGAAGGCTAAGCGCCTAGCAGCTCCCACCCTCGGCTTGTCGTCTACCCAGGCTGCCTCTCTGGAACACCGCGCTTGTTAAAAAAAAAATGGGTCTGACCATCTCGTCTCTGTTCTCCAAGCTGTTCGGAAAGAAGCAGATGAGGATATTGATGGGTGAGCGCTGCGGCTAGGCTAACTAGCTAGCTCCGAGCTGACCGGGCCGGTGGCTGGCTGAAAGCGTACTCTATAGCCGGACTGTTGCTATTAACGAGGCCCGCTTTACGCTGTCCACTGGCTTACGGTCCGGCTGGTTACGGTTTTACTCCCATTAAAACAGAAAACCGATAAAATGTAAGCTAACGGGTTAGCATATGCTAACGACCAGAGGTAAACGGAAGGACCGGTAGATCTGTTTAAACTGTCCGATTGTCGTTTTCCGTTAACCTTCTGAACCTGTCAGAATTTATAAAAATCAAGATGACGTCAGAGGTAGTGTGTGTGGTTTTATTTTAAGTTTCCGTGCGGTTTTCTCTTTGTAGATCTAGTCGTAGATCTCGTTATCTACATATGACTCCATCCTTGAGTGTGTATCAGTTCTGGATCCACCTTTTGTTGCGTGGGTCCAGTTTTGTGGTGTTGGTTGAAATCCACGTCTGTGTTCTGGATTTGTTTTTGGTGCTCTGGGCATTTAGAGGTTTTATTCAGGTCGAAATAAGTAAGTTATCTCCGTCTAGATTCACTTATCTTAGTTTGTTGATCCGGTTGTGTTGCTCTGGATTTACTTCTAGTACTTTGTGTCCATTTTTATCAGTCTTGTTGATCCATTTTTTGTTTGTTTTAAGTTTAGAGAAAATTCTTTAGTCTCAATAATTTTATTTCATCCACTTCTCTAACCGCTACTTTTTTATTATCTAGTTGTGAGAGTCTAGGTCATTTTCTGATGGACTGTCTCTAGTTGATGTTTCTAGATATTCTTATTTAAGCCAGAATCCGGTTTCTGTGGTGTCCATTGTTTTGGTGTCCAGTTGTGTTAATTTGGACTTTCAGGATCAGTTTTGGGTTTTCCGTTTACTTGAATCCACAGCTGGGCCAAGTTGAACGAGTCAGACTCCATCTCAGGTAACCTAGGCGTGGTTTTGTTGTCTGGACCCAGTTCTGTTTATTTTCTGGATGTTTTGAATGCCCTTCTAGATCTGTTGTGTTCTGTCTCGACCCAGCTTCTTCCATCTGGATCCAGTTTCTCGCTCTATCAGCGAATCTTTTCTGTTCCTCTGGAGTCAAATTAGTCCAGTTCTTCTAATCTGGATTCAAACTTCGCCGTTGATCGTTTTGGAGTTTTAATCAGCACGATATCTCAGTTTCAAAGGAGTGCTTGAAAGCATTATTTGGAACGATAAAAATATTTATATTGCTTTCCATTTAAACTCTCCTAGCCAATGTTATATTGGGGCGGTAGGATAGACGTTCAGTCTTTAATGCCCACACTGACATTGGTCACTGTGGAGATAGAAAAGGAGCCTTAATCTATATAGATGTTTTTTTTTTTGGTATCTGGCTCCACTTTGGGACCCAGTTGCATGAGTTTAGGTATTTTTCAATTCTCCTCATGTTGGTCAGAATCCCTTCCTGATCTGGTTATTTTCTATGCTGTGTAGATCTAGTTTTTGTGAAACTGAGTAAAGTTTTTAGCCTAGACCTGCACAGTGGAGAAAGGAGAAAGTGGGTGGCACTTATGCTTTCATCCCTTTTTCATCTCTTTTTTTCAAGATTACATGTGCTCTCCACCCTGCAAGGATAAGTGGGAATGCATGATGGATGGATTAAGGTCTCCGTCAGGTTGTTGTCATCTAGATCTACTTCTGGATGATTTGTTGTGGTTATAGTAGTCTGAATCTAGTTATGTTCTTCTGGATTCACTTTTGATTTAACCTAGAATTAAATCCAGCCTAATAGAAAAGGATTCAGTTTTGTTGTCTGGATCCGGTTCTGCTAATATGAATCTATTTCTGGATCTTTTTGTTGTTGTTAAAATCACAACTGCATTTTTTTTCTTTTAAAGGAGTGAAATAACTTTCTATTTAACCTAAAGACTTTCCCTGACCTCAGTTCATCAACGTTTTCTCACATCACAACCAGACCTCAGTGTGGCTGGCTGCGGTGGATTCATCTGAGCAAATAAAAATAAAAAAAACAACTTATTCTTTATTTCTCTATTACATCTATCATGTTTTTGGTCCAACAAACTGTTTTAAAAATGTGGAGCTTTTCAGGATCCTGAGTGAAATGTTGCACAAGTTGCAATAGAGCTGATTAAAAAGAAAATGCTTATGCATTACTTGTAGCGTCCCACAGGGGTCAGTATTTGGTCCAAGATATTGTTGCATAAAGTCGGCTAAAATAGTGAAATTAAAACAAATTTTATCTAATTTTAGTTTTTTTTTTTTTTTTTGTTCGAGGGGAGTGTAACTGACTTGCCCTGTATGATTACTGTGGAAATGTGTTATTGTGTATTGGATTGTGCAATAATTTAGGTAATTCAGTATTTTAAAAAGGGTTGATTTTCATCATTAATCAGACATTTTCTACATCTTCTTTGTTCCAGTGGGTCTGGATGCAGCTGGAAAAACAACAATCCTGTACAAACTGAAGCTCGGAGAGATCGTCACCACCATCCCAACTATAGGTAAGTAAACAATCATATGGAGGAGCTGTGTTTCCTGTTAGGAACCACGTCCAAGCAGTAAAAACCATCACACGTGCACAGGCCGTCATCCAGGCAGCTGATGGATCAAAGGTCAAATGTTGGTTATTGAAAGGCTCTTTCAGTCTGTTACTGCATTGTAGCTTTTTATAAACTACAGGTTTATCTTTTCTCCCTCAGAGCAGAATCGGATTAGGATTCTTGCCGTCCATTAGAACTACAACTTTTTGCCATCTCTTTAAGGGACTTTAAAGCATAGGATGAAAAATATTTAGCGTTTTGGAGCTTTGTATACCTTGACACCGGTAACCAGCTGATGCCTGCCTCCATTGTAAGCTGATATGGGAAAACACAGGCACATCAGCACCTGTAAAGGAAAACAAAGTCTTAAGGGAACACATGGTCAATAAGTCAGGTGCTTCTTGGAGCTTCACATTGGCCCTCAGAGTCCGGAGAACGACACATAAACCAAGCTCCCTGACTGTGACAATGATTTCTAAATCATCCACCCATTTTTCTGCCACACAGTTTCCTTTCACTAAACTTTCCATTGATATGCGTGGATACAGAACTCTATTTCCAGACAGATTCAGCATCAGAACTAAGAAAAAAAGGCCAAGTCTGTCTCAGAATGAGCTCTATGGACACAAACTAATTTAAGATGTAATTCACTTGTTATAATGCCAACCTAACAACAGACCTTAGGAGACTGGGATTCTTCTGCACGCTCAGTTTTATTTAAGAGCATGAATAAAAAGAAAGCCCAGGACCAGAGTGCTGATATCTGAGCTAAGGGCAATGAAGGAGTTTTTGGGAATAAGCAAAATCTTCCAAACTTCCGGTTGTAAAATATGAGGAAAATTTGGGTCATTTCAGGATTAAAAATCTAGATGGCGAGCTGAGATGGCTGCAGAGCTGCTGGTTTCATCTGAGGGTATAAAAATAAGTGTCATCTGCGTTAATGTAAACGCTGGTTCTGGACAAGTGGGTTAGAAATGTTTCTATTGTAAAGTACAGAAGGCCGCTTTACTGCACATGCTCAGTGAGACGTTTACCTGGCGTGGCTCTAACTAACACCTGCTGTGTCGGCGTGTCTCAGGTTTCAACGTGGAGACGGTGGAGTACAAGAACATCTGCTTCACGGTGTGGGACGTCGGTGGTCAGGACAAGATCCGACCTCTGTGGAGACACTACTTCCAGAACACGCAGGTATGTCAGCAGGCCCTGCAGACTCCACAGGCTGATACGGCTCATCGATTCAGTCTGAAGCTCGTCATTGATCATTTCTTACAACAACAATAAAATCACTAGTAGGGTCTCGGGGAGTTTTTGTGACATAACAAGACAATTTACTGATGATAATACTTTACTGTACTGTCATAGTAAGACGATCAGCCTCTTTGTTAGTGGATGATATGTTTTTTTTTTGTTGCTGTCACAGTTTGTTCTTAAACCCAAAACATGACTGATGTTTCTGACATCGATGATGTGGATCGGCAATCCAGACAGCTGCTATTGATGTTGAACACGTCTGGTATTGATCGGTGACAGTTTTTCTCCTGCAGGGTCTGATCTTCGTGGTGGACAGCAACGACAGAGAGAGAGTGGCAGAGTCAGCCGAGGAGCT
This sequence comes from Fundulus heteroclitus, assembly GCF_011125445.2. Classification (NCBI taxonomy): domain Eukaryota; kingdom Metazoa; phylum Chordata; class Actinopteri; order Cyprinodontiformes; family Fundulidae; genus Fundulus; species Fundulus heteroclitus. Next base: position 20,432,851 of record NC_046377.1, read on the forward strand.
CTCCAAGATGGTGAGTGATCAATCAGTCTAAACACCCCGATCAGCCTCGTCAAGGTTTCCAAGCGTTTTTGGTGACCTCACACGTCACATGACTCGGTCTCCCCCTCAGATCCAGGAAGACGAGCTGAAGGACGCCGTCCTTCTGGTGTTTGCAAACAAACAGGATCTTCCCAACGCCATGGGTGTCAGCGAACTCACCGACAAACTGGGCCTGCACAGCCTGCGCAGCAGAACCGTAAGGATCGATTTATGCATAGCGCCTCTCTGACAGGAACCAGGGGAGGTTTGAACATCTAAGCTGTGGGGTGTTTATCACAGGATAGTATTTAGCCCACACGAGCAGCTTAGACAGTTATGCAGTGAGACCAGAACCCACAGCACTTGCATCACACAGACATGAACATTTCAAATATATTATTTGACAACTGTATGCAAATGAATTTGCTCTGGAAACAGTTTCCATCTCAATACCAACACCAGTAAAGCTCTTCATTTTAGCTGAGGCTTCATTTCTCACTCATTCTGCGCTTTGCAGAAATAATTCTGCCGTCTTAAATGTCAAATTTCTTTGACATCAATGGACTTTAATTACATTTTTGGAGATTTAATACGATAGAACAACGCAAAGTTGTCAACATTTGTGAAGTGGAAATAATGCTATCAGTCATCACTTAATTTTGCTCCAACTATCTTCCCATCAGCTCTGACTAGCTTCCCTGTCTCTGCTGGTGAAAGGAAGCCCTGCAGCATGATGCTGCCACCATCATGTTTCGCTGTGAGAATGCTGTGTTCAAGGGGAATATGCATTATCGGCTTTCTATAACACGCAGCATATTACATGAAGGCAAAAATGTTCAATTTTGGTCTCACCCGACCAGAAGGGATGAGAATTAAATATACATGTCCAGCAGATTGTCCTGTCAGGACAGCCTCCTTCAGCTGCAGCTGGGGCAGTGCTGCCTCCTTGTGGTGGCAAAGTGCATTACAGACTTGGGAGAGTCTGAAAAGGGCATAAAGATTAAATAAATAATTAAATAAGTTAAGTTCATAGGTATTAGAGTCTATTTAAAGCATCGGTGGTATTGACTACTTTGGTTGTGCAATAAAAAAAAATCAGGCAAATGCAACTATTTCCCCCTCCTTTAGTAGCACTGGTGCAACAAACATTTCATACTTGTTCCTTCCTCTTGCATCGGGACCCTTCAAAGGAAGTGTTAAAATGCTGTAAACATTTAACTTTGTCAGATACTAAAACCAAGACTTTTGAAAGTCTAAGAATAGTCTCTATTTATATATACTGTCACTGTCGTGGAAATGTAGCTGTGAAAACTTTAGGTGCACGACTGTTATCAAATCCTAAAAAGTTACACAACCCGGTTAAACCAGAACACAAAGTTATTCTGAGGTTGTGGAAAAAAAAAATCAGATTTTGGCTCCGTTTGGTCTGACTTGCTTGTTTGGTTTTTGTTTCAGTGGCACGTCCAGGCCACCTGTGCCACTCAGGGGACCGGTCTCTACGAGGGTCTGGACTGGCTGTCCAATGAGCTGTCAAAACGTTAGACCACCTGACAGGAAGCAGCAGGCGGATGTCACCGACTGACGCCACCGTGTACAAACCGAGGAGGAAGACAAGGAGCATTTCACAAGACTGTTTCTGTTTTTTTTGTTTTTTTTTTTTAAATTATAAATGTATCTGTAGGAGGAAGTGATGTCATGGACTCTGGGGTCACCTGATTTCCCATCATCCTCTTCTTCCTCTTCTTCTTCTTTTTGATCTGTATGTTTTCTTTTAATCTGTTCGTTTTAACTCCAGATCATGCGATGGGGATGTTGTAGGGAGAGGAGACGGGGGGGAGGGGCAGGGCTTACCACAGGTGACAGTTACCTGGTCACGTGATGACTCATTCCACAGAGCCGGACCCGACGGCCTCGTCATTCCTTATCAATGTGAAGAAGAAGAAATGCAGACGCAACAATGATGCAATAAAGGTTTTTTTTTTTCTTCTCAAGTCTGTTTCCCGTCTTTCCAGGTCGTTCCTAAGCACATATTCCTACTAGAGAAGCGCTGATCAGGCTTTTCTTGGCCCACGCTGACTTCTAGTAATTTCTGTGCACTCTGATCTGCTGTTCTGAAGGTTTTGGTTTTATTATTTATTTTTTTTGGAAGATTGTAACATAAATTTTAAGTTGCTGCAGGTTCCTTGATAGAGGTGGAGCTGAATCCAGCAAATATAAGGGTTTAAAGTAAACATTCCTAACCTTCATCTATGGACTGTAATGTGGGAGTTCCTCTTAGACAACTTTGTCATTTTGTATGTACAGAGTGCATACAGAACGAAATTTAGTTGCATACAGCATACGACAGTGTAAGGGATTGCAGGTGGAATAGGCAGCATTACAATATAAAGTGCATCAGTGATCAGAATGTAACACTACAGGAGAATAAAAAAATCAGTATAAAGAAGAATGTTCAGCCATTGTTTATGTGCAAAATAGCAAATGGATAATGAGAGTTCAGCAATATTTGTAGTGCAAAATAATGATGCAAATGTGATGCAGAGTCCAGTTCAGAGTTCAATAGTCTGGATTTTCTGACTGTGGTTCTGCTTCGTTAGCCTGATGGCATGGTTCAGGTTGGCTCTCGCTGTCCTCAGTGCCTCCTTGTCACCAGACTTGAAGGCTGAGTTCTGTGCTTTTAGCGCTTGGCGAACCTCCTCAGTCATCCTGGGTCGTTGGTTGGCTCGGGTAATGATGTTCTTTGTGGTGCTGACGTCCTCAATGCATTTGTTGCATCTATTTGGATCCTTTAATGAATTGGAGGGGAATCATTTTTTGTTTTTGAATCCCCCCTAATCAGAGCTGACTACATAATGAATCTCTACTTTTGAGTTACAAATGATCCCATATAATTAGTTCTTGACTAAAATAAAGAGACGTGAGTTTTGATTGCGGTGTAGTATAAAAACTCTTTTCAGAATCAACAAACCAAAGTGGAGAGTCTGTTCAGAATCAGACACTTTCAACATAAGAAATTATTTGATCAAGAATCCGGACTAGCGCGTTAATCTACTATTCAGCACACTGAATCAGTTCAGGATGAATTTATTCAAAAGCTGGAATCAGTTCAGACATAGGAAGGTGTTCAGAACTGATTATCTGCTGTGGGTTGAGTAAGTAAGTGGTAAGAACTTTATGAAAATGAGTATTAAAAAGTAATCAAAGTGAGAAAAAAAACAGAACTATTAACGCCTTTTCAAATTATGAAAACTCTGGATCAGGAGCAGCTTAGAAATAAATGAGTTGTATGGAGTTTTTTTCCCCTTCAATCATTATGCTCCCTAAGTCCAGTCCTCCATTCTTCAACTTTTCGATGCAGTCATACAACACCGCAGAGGCTTGGTAAAGAGACATTTATCTGATTCAGATGAGATGCTTCTAAGTCCTGCAGGTTAATAGCTCCTGAGAACTAAAGGAATGCAGCAGCTGAAACGTTGCGGTTTCAAAAACTTTATTTTACAGTCAACTTAAACATAGAAAATAATCAAAAAGAAAAAAAAAGACGCCATCTTCTCCGTCCCGTCTGCCCCTCCCGACGTCCTCACACATTGACGGGCTCGTGCGGGGTGTTCTGACGTTTGACCACAAACACTTTCTGACCTGAAATTGTCACCACGTAAACAAAGTCCTCCAGAATCACTACAGAGAGACACAAACACAGGTGGACGGTCAGCCAGGCGGCCTGGAGTCTGATCAGAGGAAGGCTCTCTGGCGAAATGTCTGCTTTCGTTACCTGACATGCGTTTGAACGGTGCTTCTGTAGACCCAGATAACCTGAAGCGGCAGGCCGTGCGAACCATCTGCATTATCACGCCTGCAGTCTGCTCGTCGTTCTCCAGCTCTCCTGCAGACTGGACAGGGGAGGGCTTCTGTTAGAAACCTGCTATGCTTCACATTACGCTCACAAACAGGGTGGGATTTCATGTGCTACATCAACACAGATGGTTTTCTAAAGGCTGCACACATAAAAATCTGAAAAGTATCAATTAGGAGCCTTCTGGATTGATTTATGTCAAGTCAAAGAGTCCACTTTTGTGTGGTATAATATAGTATAAATCCAGCTGTTACTCTGAAGGCCTTAGACATTCCTTAGAAAACATGAGAGAACAACCAGCATTATGAGAACAGCAAGGAACCCAGCAGACGGGTCAGGGGAGAAAGTTCTGGTTCAGTTTAAAGCAGCCAAGAGTTTCACACGTTTCAAAATACAATGTAGTTTGAAGGTAATATTTACAGGAAATGTGAGTCTAAAAAGTCTTAAGAGCCATAATGTTGCAAGGTACTAAACAGATTCAGCTCCAAAAAAGTTTAATATTGTGAGAAAGTTCTATATTTTCTGTCCCTCATTTCTGAAAGTGAAACTTGTTTATTATGTAGATTTATTACACACAGAGTGAAACATCTCAAACCTGTAATTTTGATGATTCTGAATTGCAGATAATTAAAACCCAAACTTTAATGTCTTGTAATTTTAGAATATAACAGCAGCAGATGAAATGTTGTGCAGACTTATATTTCAGATTTTAGACGTCTTACAGGCATTCTTTTATGTATTTGAAGGTTGCTTATGTATAGTTATATGTCACCAGTGATTGAAGTCTGATATGGACTGAAAATGAATGTCTGAGAAGAACCATCAAGCAGTCTGGCTGCAGTTCACACTGCACCATCTGCGTCGCCAATTTCCCCGACTCCAAAATGAGTCAGAGTTACCGTGAGGACCGCACATTACCCCTCGAGTTTTATTTTTTTTTAAATTCCTATAAATCCCAACTTTTGTGTGGAAATATGACATAAGCATGTTTCAGGCACCATTTTGTGCGTACCCAAGCTTTATAAATGAGACCCCAGTTATCTTGTCCTTAGCTCAGGTAAGACGCTTGTAGCCCATGTGTAGAATCTGCCTGTGTGCAGCGGCTCTTGATGCTCTGACTCCAGCCTCAGTCCCCAAATTCTTGAATGGATTTTGCTTTGAAATTCTCTCCAGGCTGCAGTTATGCCAGTTGCTGGTGCAACTCTTCCTTCCACTCATTTTTCAACATATTTAATGCTTTCATTATCTTTAAGCAATTAGCACCAAAATTACAAGAAATAAAATCTTGTGCTTTTGTGCTGTAGTGACGTGACTCCACCCCCATCCAGTCTGAAACAAGGAGCGAAGGAGACGGGGAGGTTGAGAAAATGGAGGAAATTTCAAATGTTTTAGCAGCGGCGGTAGAGCAGCTGTTAAACACGTTGCAGCCACATCTGATCTCTGGTGCCCGATGGACCCCTACTTTAGTCTGAATGTACATTAAATCAGTGACGAATGGACCTGCACACCAGAGAGCTGGAGACGGCATATTTTGCAGCCGATACCAAGGAGATGGCCGGACCAGGTTTAGGCGTGATGCCGTCTGCATGGGACATTAAGGAAGAAGCCTTTGTCGTTATTACTACTGAGACCAGCGCAACCATAGTTAAAGCTGCCAAGCTCAATAGATGGATGCGAATGCAGTGTTTCGGGGGCAGGCTGCACCTGGCAATCAATGAGTGCCAGGGGTTACATATGTATAAAGGTGCAGCTGCTCCATAGGGTAATTATTATCACTTAATCTTTAACCTATATGTGGGAAATATGTGTAGTTGGGTGACACTTTTATTAAGATAAGAACATCTTAATAGATGCACATCTATAATATTGGGTGGGTCCATTTATCGTTATCAAGGTAAACTGCTCAATATATCACGATATTGATTTTAGGCCATATTACCCAGCCCTAGTTTATATCTGTTCTGCCCTGGGAACGTCCCTGCTGGACCTCCTCAGCACACCAGTAAGTTTACAGATTAAAGTACGTCATTTAACCTTTGCACTCACTGACTTTTCTGAGCTGATGTTATAGGAAAGTATACCACATAAGAAAAAGTTGCAGACGTTTAGCCACGAAAACCCCTAAAATCCCGAAGCACTTTAATGCCGTTGAATCCAAACAGTATTCTGAAGAGGGTTAAAAGCAGAGTTTGGAGTATCTTTTAAAATCAGTATAATTCATCCAACGAAGACAACTTTGATTTAAGAATTATTTTCGCTACAAAAGATTTATGGTTCGCCATAAAGTTGTTTGATTTTTAACCATTTTGATCAGTTTGCTGCAGGAAATAGTAAAATGTGGCACGTTTGGCTTTCCATACCCTATAGGCCCCCCGGTCTTATATGTTGTCTTTACGGGCTATGCGTGGAGAAAGTCGTGTTTTTTCCCCACCACCCCACTTACAGCCAGGACCCCGTCCTCACTGATGACCAGGTAACCGAGCTGATCCGGAATCCGCTCCAGACCCGCAGTCAGAGCCGCCGTCGTCTGAGGAAGACACAAGAATACGAGTTCCGTGAACGCCTCGTCTGCTTTCAGAGAAAAACGGCGAAGTTTAAACACTCACCATCCTGTATGTTTCAGCTGCTGTTTGTTGTCTCCACTGCGCGCAGCTTCGCTTCCGCCTTCTGCCTCTGCGTGACCCTCACGTGACCACTGACGCAGCTGGTCACATGATCAAGGCTGCCCGAGCCGAAGCGTTCCTCACCGAACTAGCAAAACTGATCCGAAGCAGCTGGCTATGGCGGGCCGAGGCAAACTGATCGCTGTGATCGGCGACGAGGACACGGTGACGGGCTTCCTGCTCGGTGGGATCGGGGAGCTGAACAAGAACCGAAAGCCCAACTTCCTGGTGGTGGAGAAGGACACCAGCATCACGGAGATCGAGGAGACGTTCAAGTGAGGCCCGATACACGTTTAGACACAGTAAACACTATTATCTGTTTTTTATTTCTACTACTTCAGATTAGACCTCAGGTGAAACAGCGATAATCAGACGGAAGTACGGACCAGGACGCTAATTTAGTAAAAACCTGAATGGAGTCTGGTGCGGCTTGTTGTTCGGGCCCTCCAGCTCCTTCCACCTCCCACACTTAAACGTTTATTAATGTTACTACATTTTAAAATAATCTGTTTATATGTGTAAATAGGCTGAGAATGTAAATATATTAATCACTACGCATTACCTAACACTGTGACATTTGCAGAAATTTTAACTCAATTGCCATATGTACCAGACTCCGTTGAAAATCAAACAATTTTTAAGGTTAAATGATTTTTTTTAATCGTTTGAACCTTTACATTTAATCAGAACGTCATCAGTAGATGTGCTGATGTCATATGATAGTAAACATTACACTGGTATTTTGTTTTTCATATTGCTTTTTATGTGGTTGTCAAAATCATCTAAGATTTGGGGCATTATTTGTAAGGAATACTTACAGAGGCACACAAAAAAAAGATAATATAAAGGGAATTAGATTATTATTATTTTTATTATATCTTTACAGGTCTGGTATTTAAAAATTATAATGTATACATTTTATCAAAGACAATGTTGCAAAAGTAGCCATTCTGAGCAGATTCTTAAAGCTGAGCAGGTTTATGATTTTGAACACATTCTTTACTCTGAACAGATGATTCAGCTGGTTTCTAACCATAAACAAATTCATAAATAAATTCCTGACTTTGAACTGATTCCCAATTGTTAACACAATCTTGAAGCTCGAGTCTCCACTTTAAACAAATTCTCCTTTCTGAACAGGTTCCTAACTCTGAACAAGTCCTTGCACCCATTCCTGACTTTAAATTGATTGTTGATTCTGAACAGGCCTCTAAAGTTGAACAGATTCTTCACCCTGGACAGATTTTAAACTCTGAAACCACTCTTGAAACGGCTCATTGGTTCTTTTTAACTCCTTGGTTCACATAAAGTCATATGAACTAGGGCTGGATGATATATACTAAATATATAAAATAGAAATCATATTGATAATTATCCTGGCCATGTTATGCTTTTTTTTTTCTTTTTCTTTTTTTTTTTTTTTTTAGAACGTTCTCTCTGAACTCTTTGAAGGGGGCGGAGCTTGGCAACAGGAGTTCTTGGGTCAGCGTTTGTGATTGGTTGGGAGGATGCAATGAATGTACATGATAGGCTAGATTGCAAAAGGAAGGAAAACCGTTCTCCTATTTCATTTTTTCCTAACCCTTTTTTCCCTTTTGAATGACACGTCCCTCGATCGATATTTATATTGTTATTGAATTATCGTCCGGCCCTAATATCAACACAAGTAAACCGATAAAAAAATAAATCATTCTTTATCATAGCTGAGCTGAACTCCTTCCTCCCTGCAGGAGCTTCCTGGCGCGGAACGACATCGCCATCATCCTGATCAACCAGTTTATCGCCGAGATGATCCGGCATGCCATCGACGCCCACATGCAGTCGATCCCGGCGGTGCTGGAGATCCCGTCCAAAGAGCATCCGTACGATGCGTCCAAGGACTCCATCTTGCGCCGGGCCAAGGGCATGTTCTGCGCCGAGGACTTCCGATAAACGGCTGAATAATGAGTTCATCAGTGAGTGTGTTGGTCTGCTGTCCGCTGGTTGTTTACACTGTGTGTCCTCTGAGATGAGCAGCCGGTTTCCAGGAAGTGGATGCCCACTTTTTCATGTGACACGAGTGTCGTCTTGTTGTTTTTGGTTTGCTCTCAGATTGAAGTAGCTGTTCTCCTCTCATCGGTGTTTGTGCAGACGTGTAACTTATAAAACTGTAACAGATGTTGGAATGAATAAATATATTTGTGATTAGTGAAATTGGGTTGTCATTGTTTTCTCTTTGAAATGCAACATGTCATACACAGGCACATTAATTTCGATCAAGGCCTAAAACATCTATACATGATCTGTTTGACCATAAATAACCAAGTTATAAAGGCTCTCTTTCATGCAGAAGTGAATCAACTTCAGCAGCAGTAGCTCTGATGTGTTCTCTCTCTCTCTCGCATCTCTGAAGTAATTATTCAATTAAATTGTATTTATATAGCGCCGATTCACGATGCATGTCATCTCAAGGCACTTTACAAAGTCAATTATTTGCCCCTCCTCCTTCCAATGTTGCTTCAGTACATTAAAGTTTGCAGATGCTTGTTTCTGCACAGAAACTATTATTTATTATCTATTATTATTATCAATTATTATTATTATTAATATTATTATTTATTATTCTGCACAGCTCTCTGAAGGTCCCACTGCAGGATTCTCACCAGACTGAGGGCTAGACTTTGACTGGGCCATTGCAACAACTTGATTCTCTTATTTTGTCGGTCTCTCTTATGTAAATCGCCTCCTGTTTGAAATAATTGTCTGAGCATCTTCCCCTCCTGGAGGATTGCCTGCTGCCTAAATACCCGCCTTGGAATCAAGCTTTCTCTCTTTAGAAAGATTGACTTCAAATAGTTTGAAAGTAGATCCTCTTTAATCTCAAATTTTCAAACACTGACGGTAATCACATTTTTATTTTATGCTTCAGTTAACCTTTGCCTTTCTGTGTTATGAAGCTTGATGGGTTTTTATTTCTCCCCTTTTTGCTCTTTTGCTGAGTAATGAATGAAGCAGGATCAGTTCCAGACGAGACTGAAACCTGAAAACGCAAACACGGAGAAGCTTCATTGAGCTGCTGTCCTTCAGCTGACGTTCAGCCAAACATGAGCTGACCCTCAGTGGAGGACAGTAAACACAGAGGCTGAGATATGAACAGGATGAAACTGACCTCAGATCAGATGTAGGAACTATAAAACCCTTCAGTCGGTCTGAGCTGGATCAGAAGAGTGCCACTCAGCTACCCACCACGATGATGCTGCTGATGATGATGATGATGATGGCTACTTTCATCTCTGCGGGTCCTCTGCCTACTCCACCTCAACAGTCCAGGTGAGATTTGACCACAGGTAGCTTTGCTTCTCATGTGAAGATTGGCGGCTCTGAGCGAAGACTCCTTTCTTTCCTGTCTGCAGACCTGATGAACTGTTCTCAAAGGACGACAGCAACTCCACAAACAATTACCACATTTCTCAAAGTGATGAAACAAACTTCACCAGGTGAGTGTGGAGGCTGATGTTTTTATTTATTCTGTTTTTTTGTTTTTTTTATGGAGGACGGACTCTGTCATAATCCAAAATAAATATACAAATAAATACATGCTCAGTAAATATATAGGCATAAAAGAAATAAACAAAAATGCAGCTGATAAATAAATGTAAGCAGTGATTAAATTATACAATGAGACATAAATGTAAATATTTTTTAATTATTTATTTATTCCTCTTTTTGATAGTCACCTAATTTATTTTTCATTATAATTGTCAACTTTATTAATTACTTAGTTTTTAAATGTATTTATTTCTGTCAATGTTTTAATATTTTTGTTTGTTTTATTCCTTTCTATATTTTTATCCCATTTATCTCTTCAACCGTGTTTATTTATGCCTGCCCCTTTTCCATTTCTGTACGCATTTCTGCCTCATTATGTAAATGAGGAGGGCGGGTCTTAAGGGGACAACTGCTCCCTATTGGTTGGTTAGCATCAGCCTTCCATAGCTACACTCTTCATGCTGCTGCTACTGGCCGAAGCCATGTTGGGTCAGTGAGTGGAGGCATTTAGCAACTTAATTTCTTTATTTCTCTTATTTCGAGTCTCAAAACTTTTGCTAAGTTTAATGTTTTCTATAATTTTAGCTGCAGCCTGCAGTTACCTATGGATCATTTTGTCCTCTACATTTAGTTTGCATGAACTGACTGTTGACTTTACAACACCTAACAGAGTTTATACGGATCTGATGGGATGCAGAGTGATAAAAGTTCAGGTGTCGCCCCCTTATTCAGTTCCACTTGTCTTTTTGTACAAACCCGCTGTGGTTCTGCTTTCGTCTCTCAGCTCTGACTCTTATAGGACATTAATGAGACTAGGGAAGCTGGGTAAATTCCTCATGCTTTACCCATCTATCCCGAGCCTGATCCACAAAGATATCAATGTCAGATTTTCGAGATGGGCTCTTTTTGAGTATCAGGAGGAAATAATGTCCTTTTAAAGAACAAATTAAATTTACCAAACAAGCGTTGTTCTTCTCAGGCACGCTGATATGAACAGGACAGGCTTCATGTGAGTAAACCCTCCTGTAACTCCTGAACTCAAGCTCCACGTTCATCCACGTTTAAACTGATCTGTGTTTGTCTTCCAGGTTGGTTCTTCCTCAGAGCGACCTGTAAGAACCATTCCTCACTCAGTTTACCTGCTCAGTACTCACCTGTATTCCTCTAAAACAGACACTGGTGTAATACCAGGCCTTTCTTTCTGTGTGTTTCAGGGAATCTTCTGAGAAGTACGCAGGACTTTATGTTGTGAGCTCTGTCTGATAATGTGATTGGCTGGAACAGCTTTTATGTTGCTGAAACTCTCAAAACACCATGAAAATGCTTCAGAAAGCCAATAACAATAACCAGAATTATATAATTTGAAAATTATTAACTAAATTACTGGCAGAATGAAGCAAAGAAGGTAAGATGAGACCCACAGGTAATAATCAGATTTCACTCTACAATCCCTTAAACCATGTACGGAAAGTCAGAGATGCCAAAATAATGCCAGTTTACAGGTTTCTTCTGCTCTTGTTTTTTTAATCAAATGTTGATTATAAGACAAATAATATGTTGAGTAAATACAAAATGCAATTTTCAACTGCTGATTGTATTTATTGGGGGAAAAGAAATAGGTTACCGGTAGTTTGCAACCACTTCCATCGAGGATGTGCATTCAGCCCTTTACTTCACTTTGAAACAATTTTGGTCCAACCAACCACCCTTTTTGATGGTTGGTATGATGTTTTTTTTTTCTCTTAAATACTGTCTAACTTGTACACCAGATGTGGCAGGACCTACACCAAAATGTTCCACTTTTGTCAAGTCTGGGAGTTTATTCTTTTATTTATTGTTAATTGTGAGACGATATCTTGTATCCTTTGGGTCAGAAGTTGTACAAGCTAAAGTTAGCACTACAGCACAGCTGGTTACAACATGAAGTTAGAAAGAGCAACAGCTTGAAAGTCCTGATGGCTTCAAAAATAAGATTTCTTCCCCGTTTTGTTTGGCGTTTAATGTTTGATCCAAAGACATTACACATTACTTTATTACACAAACTCGAGGTACACAACAAAGGAGGCTAATTTGGAAATTATCACATTAAGGTTGCTTATTTTGGAAAGCATAGAGAAGTGCTGGTTCATTGATTTGAAGTGTGGTGAGATAATACCACAGTTTTAGTTTTGAACCTAAACGAAAACACCAAAGTAAAAAAGCAGACTTTTCCAATGAGTGTTTGAACCTTTACTTCGAGACTCATGGCATCCAGCTACTCATCGGTGCATTATTAGAAATTTATTTACAGAGTTTCCGACGCTCGTGATCTCATCGTTAGCCCAACCAGCTTCCTCTTCTCTGCTTTTTCAACTCCGGGTCATTTCCTGCAGGAAGGGCTGTACTCAGGCCACGTGTCAGTTGACAAACCTCCCCTCCATTTAGCAGGGCAGAGATGAAAAGGCTGCCAACGCTGCCTTTGATCAATTTGGAAAGCCAGCTGTGTGTCCCTATCTGGGCTGGTCAAATCCAAACTCATAAAACTAAGGGTTCAGGTGGGGAGCTGAGATAACGGCCACCAGATTAAGATAACATTGCATGAAGAGGATCTACATCTTTGAAAAAACTTCAACTCTGCAGCCATCACCACACAACCTCAATCTAAATTAAAAACACAATTTACCTACCACAAAATCCAGCAGACTTGCAAAACATTTAAAAGTACATATTTTGCTCTAAGAATGTATTTCAGCATCAGGCTCACCATCTATTATTGCTTCCTAGAGGCCTTTCTTTGAAAGAACGCCACCTTCCATGTGTCTAGACCAATACCAGTGATTTTGGGTTCTGATAGAACAGCCTTTCAGTTCCGGACCCAATGGAAGTCCCTGAAATCAGTGGTTCAACTGGTGAAAATGGACCAACGAAGCCTTTTATCCAATGGGGAAAGCTGTAATTTGAATCATAAGTAAGGTATCTAAATAGGTTCAAAAAGAAAGCTACTAGTCTGATTGTAAAATGATTTGTCCAGCTGATAAATCTGATACAGATGAGAAGTCTTTGGGCCCAACAGGAAGGCGTTAAGTGAAGGTGAAGAACCCCAAGAGAATGTTGTTGGTGGTCAGGAGAAGGCAGCTCTCCAAATGAGAAACAGGAAGTCATAGATCCAAATGTGAAGTTTTTAATCTAAATAGGAAGTCAATGATCCAAACTCTAATTTAATGATCCAGCGGAGACCTTATTGATCCAAATGGAAAGTCGTGTCTAAAATGGTAAAGGGAATTATCTAACTTAAGGAAGCTCCTTTGGTGTCGCCTCTGAAGAGTTTGGAACTATCAAATGGAAAGCTGAATTGAACCTCTTATCAACAATTCCAATTTGAACACAGCTTTGGAAAGTTGACTGATGTTTTTAGACTATTGACACTTGTTCTTTTGTCTTATTCTTTGTTGCTTCTTTGTTGATTGTTTGTACCTCACAGTACAAACAATCTTAAAATGAGAACAAATATTGTTACACCAATGCAAAGGTGTCTCTTCCTGACCAATCAGTTCTCCTAGAAAATGAGTGAATCAAACAAAAATGTTCATGACATTATGAGTATTGCTAGTTTTTGTCCAGATCCGCGATTGTGATTCATTTTCTGAAACAATTTTCACCATTCTTATAGAAATTTGTACAGATTCATTGATCTGATTAGCAGATTAATTAGGATTAGTTCAAATCCCATACCACAAAGACAAGCTAATATGTAGAAGCTGCTTCTTATTCCAATCTCCTAAATTCGCTCATTATATTTTCTCATTGTATTTTAGATTTATGTCTTAAATCTTCATTGTAATTAATAGTACAGAGCAACATATTAATTATTGATGTGTCGCCCTGTCAGATGGATTCCTTTGAGATTTGGATGCCGACTCAGCCTTTGCTCTACGATGAACCTCGGCAACAATCTTCAGTCCGGAGGAGATGAAGAAGCTGGAAGGGCTTCCACCGATCCTTTTGGACCTGGGAAGTGACATCAAAGACCCGCCCCACTTCTGCCTGCCTCCTCACAGACAGCTCCCTTTTTTTTTTCTTTTTTTTTTGCTCCAATAATATATTTCTTCTAGAAATTTCATAGTCAATACAGTTTGTTTTTATTTACTTACTTTTTTGTGCCATTTTGTTCTGAAACATCTGTTGCATCTGGCAAGTATAGTTCCAGAAAAAGGTTTCTTTCCAATCATCTTGGGCAGGAGTGCCACATTAAATTTTAGTCCTAAAAGATTTAATTGAAATGTTATTTGCTCACGGTGGAGGGATTACAGAAGCTACAACCATGATGAACAAGCATGGGATGGACCTGGCTGTTAAGTATTAGGTGGACATTTGGCCAAACTTGGTGGTGGAACTGGTACTTTTAATTTATATTGGCTGATTTGTTTGCACACTCTTACTCATGTTTTATGCACAGTTCACAGATTTTCAGAAGGGTTGAGGTTGTAACTTTGTGTCTGGGATCATTGTTCAGTGGGAACAAGCAGTTGTGTCAAAGTGTCAGCGATCTAACCCAAACTGTCCCTCTGAGGAAAAAACAAAGCCATGGAGTAGAAGGAAGTCAACGGAAGAAGAAGCTCCTGCTCCAAACAACACTTTCAAGCTTCAGGTGAAACTCACAGCTGCCCACATGGGGGGAAAAAGCCTTGGAGAGAATTTTCTTGTGCTCAGATGAGACAAAGTTTGAGCTATTTGGCCACAATGACAGGCTGCATGTTTAGAGAATTCAAGGTGAAGCTTTCAGACCTAAAGAAAACACGGCAGCTGTCAAGCATGGTGGTGGCAGCATCATGATGTGGGCTGTTTTGTCACCAGTGACACTTGTGTATTGCACAAGGGTAATGAGAAAGGAGGAGGACAACCTCAAAATTCCTCAACTTCACCTCAAATTCTGGTTGCAAAAATCTGGACATTGTTTGGTGTATCAACAGAAAAACAATCCCAAAGGATAAAGAAAACTAATATCGAGCTTCGGCAATGACCTTCATAAAGCATCAACCTTTCTGAACGCTTGTGGACCATAGTAGACCAGAATTATGCCAGAAACAGGTTCAATTTGGGGATCTGTCACCAAATACCAGTGGGAAATTATGGTGTGTGTATGTGTTTGAGTCAATATGTGTAAATTAGGGAAAATACACAGTAGATTCAAGCTGCATGTTATATGATTACTCCATCCTTGAAATAGAACTGCTAAAATAAATCATTACAAGTCCCTTTCTTTACTTTCCATCTAATTTCTTCTGTGGATTGTGTCAGGTTTGGAGTTCCTCGTCAACCACTAGATATGATTATTTAATCTACATTTGAATTATTTACCTGCTACATGCATACTATTTAAACAAATGTGTCTTAGTTGATGAGACATAGATATATAAGAAAGGGATTTTGATGAGACTCCTTTCCATTTACCAATCAACAAACCTCTTAAAGGAAAACAAACATATGTGTCATTTGGGTTTATCAGTTAATCAGGCTAGAAGCTTGCTTTAAAGTCCAAAAGGTCAGTGGGGCTTTATTATTTCCCACTGAGACCGGAATAATTGTGTTTGGAGCTAAACGCCCTAGAAAGGATGTAAACTTTGACCTCTATTGATAACGGAAGCAATTTTGGAGCAATTCCCTTCTCACATAAAACAAGATTTAAAGACCAACTTCTTTTATTTACTGAATAACACCAACATCATAAATATCTGGTTCAAGAGCAAGACAAGGAAACTACATGCATTTGTAACTTCTAAGATGGAATATTTGTATTCTTTCTGCCAACTTAAATCCTCAAACCCCACTTATCAAAGATGGTGGAAGACGGTGGCCTAATTCTCATCAAGCTGCGGGGGGTTTCTCCATGTTAAAAGGGAGTTGTTCCTCTCTACTGTCACCCCATGCTTTGCAAAGAAGAGGAATTTCAAAGAGGAGGGAAAAAATGTGAAAATATCTTTTGCTTTTGGTTTGTTGTCATATTAAATAGTTTTTTCGGTCATTGAATAAATATCAAAGATAACATGGGTAGATAAAAGAAGCAGTTATATAAAGATACTTTTAATCATTTTCAATACTACAGTGGAAGTATGAGTAAACACAATTGCTCCCCTAGAAAAAACACATATTTTGGAAAGCTAAGTTTTACTCAACAAGCCTAGGACACCTTTAGCAAATCTGGAGAAAACATATTAAGCTTTCCATTTACCAACAAGGTTCCAACCGTCCCCAATTGTCACGAAAATATGGATCCTGACCAAAAAACAAAAAAAACAAAAACAAGATTCTAGACACAAGCAGCCAAAATGATCTTCCGCTGTAGGGTGGCTGGGCTCAACCTTTGAGTCAGGAGCTTGATGTAGAGCCGCTGCTTCTCCGCAGCGAGAGTTAAGGTGGTTCGGGTCTGTTATCACGAGGCCTCCTGGGCCAAAGAAGGCCCAGGAGGCCTCGTACTTGGAGGAGACCCCTGGGAAGTCCCAGTATTTCCTAAAGATACTTTATATCCCTTCTGGGCCAGGGAGTTAGGCAACTATGGATCTCCAGAAGGAACTAGAGAGCTTTGCCAGAGAAAGGGATGTTTGTGTTTCCCTCCTGCACCTGTTATCCCCTTGAACCAATATCTGATAAGCAGAAGACAATTAATAGACGGATGGATAATCAACCAGAATCAATCAAAATTTTAATAGTTGAATAATACTAACTGACACTGCAGGAGAACAGGATTGTTCCTGAATGCTGATTTAATCAGCTTTTTCCAGTCTGTTTTCAGACAAGGGTCGTGTTTGGCGCCATCTGGTGGCAGAAAAAAGCAGTTCACGCTTTCTCGGTTTATTTCAGTTTATTTGATAACTCTTCTGCATATATGACCAACAACGTAACAAACAGGATTGTTGTAGTTAAAAACACGATGAAACATTAACAGGATGATGTGAAACACTTAAAACCACTGATACACAGAGAGACTTTTGGCTTCTTCAGACAAGTTTGGCAGCTTTGTTTTCAGAGGGAGGTGTACCTGAAGATCTGCGGTCTGCTGGCTCCACAAGGAAGGTGAAATACGACTGAAGGCCAAACACAGCATCTTCAGCTGGACCTGAACGCTGAGGACGGAGCCACATAAATTCATGCAGAAGGAAATATACACTGAGCGGGTGAGCCTACATGGTCTCGAAAGGTATATCTTTGAAGCAGTTCCGCAGTTTGTGCCTCTGTAGGTTTGTTTTTGTATGATTGCATAAAAATGTGTGCAGTGAAGCAGACTTCTCTTACAGCTGCTGAAGGACATCACCCAAACTAAAAAAAGTATTTGCTGGAATGTTTTAATCGTGTGTCTAAATGAGATACAACACAAGACATTTACACATAAACATCAAGATTTTATCCTTAGACTCTGGATTTCATGAATCTACTCTAAATGCTGAAGAGCCTGTCAACAATGAAATAAATGCGTAGCTAACTGAGGAGTTTCCATACCTAAAGCTGATCGGATCTGATATGGTCTGGTTCTAGAGCGATTCTTTGTTGGTTCCACAGAAACCCAGCAGAGAGGCGGTTCATCAGCATGAATCACTGGATTTGTCTTATTAAGCACAGAAATAGACGTCTGCATATCAGAAGCTGGGTTTATAATTGGCTGAGCCATCTCATTAGCTCTCCGAGGCCCCAGCCCTCGTAGAACCTGGCATTTGTCCGGTTCTTTAAAGCACTTTTCTTTCACAGGGTCAGAAATCACCTTTTGCGGGGCTAGTCCTTTGAAGGACGCATCCTTTTTGAGGTTGAAGGCCCTGAATCATGGCCGAGCCCATGGTTGCTACTCATCATCAGAGCCGTCTCTGTTACCGAGAAAAACCCGGCAAGTTTCTTTCACTCGGAACCAAATTGTTTTGTTCGGGTACAGAACAGAGCTAAAGTTGCCGCAAATAGAAAGAAGTGGAGCGCTAGAATAATTGTAGCCAGTTTGGTGGATCCTCAACATGTGGTAATAGATTTTATATTTCTATGTCCACCGTTAAAACACTTTTCTTTGAGGGAACTCAGCTGAACTTTCAGAGGAATCGTATTTCAGAAAGCAGGTCTTTTGTGAGAAGAACCTGTCCTTCAGTGGACCCTGTAACTGGATGGTTTGCTGTTGGCTGGGCACACCCTTTAAAGGACTTTTAGAGGGTAAGACCTTTATAGGATCTGTCCTCTGGAGGATTAAGCCCTTGAAATGAGGTCCAGCTCACGATCTCAACATGAAAAACGTCCTGTGAGTTTTCATAGCTGACTTCCCCATTGTGTTAATGGTCTTGACATTGCTGGTATAAAATCAGTGACCCCCATAATACATAAATCGCAGCTTAATCTCAGCAGCAATATAACTTTTGTTTGCTATGTCAAGGCAGCATAGGTCAAAGGTATGCTAACATGATAATGAGCTGGTCCTTTGGAGGATCCAACCTTTATGGCGAAATCACCTTTTAAAGGTAACATCTGCTTGGTGAGCCTGAACTTTGAACAGCTGAATCTTTTGACAGGCACTTCCTCTGAAGAACCGGCGCTTTAAAGAACTAATCTTTCAGACAGCCTGTCTTTGAGAAGACCCAGCTTTCTGAATTGGATTTCAGCTAACAATGTTTTTTTTGTTTTTTTTTTTAACATCAGAGAACTCATTATTATTGAGAAATATCTCATTGTTTGCCCATCAATCTGTTTCTGACTGGCTGGGGTTCTGTTTTTGAGCAGTCTTTAGGAAACTGGTATAAAAACAATAGCAGAACCAGAGTTGGCTGCAACTTAAAAAAAAAAAAAAACCTGGTGCTAAGAAAGATCTAGAATCAGTTTGGTGGGACACTCCATACTTTACACTCTACACCAGATTTAGGTGGTGATAGATTGCATATATGCTCCATTAAAGAAACACCCAGTTCAGATATAATCACATGATGAAGGATTGGCTCTACAAAGGATGCAGACTTTAAAGGACCAGATGTTTGGAGGTGTCATATTTCAGAACGTCTATCTTCTGGAGGCCTTAGCCTTTGAAGAACCACTCTGCAACCTCTGTGCTCCATGGAGGATATCTGCTTTGTACCTGGAGGCTTTATTCTTTGCACATCAGCAGCAGTCGCAATCTGTGGCCTTCTAGCTTTACTTATATATCTGCTTATATTCCATAGCAAACAAGGTAATAAAACTCCCTCAAAGTTGCATGTTGATAAAAGTTTGTTCATAACACAGTAGTTTTTGAATATTTTATATATTGGTCTCTCTTTTCTAACTTATGCCCTGACTCACAATAATCTTACAGCGGCCCCTGAGTTCATGGATGTTCATGTTTATAATCCATGTGGTCTTTAACGTCCTAAACAGGACCTAAATGACTGTGCTTTTTAATGCCCGTGTACATTTGGTGCTAAAGGGATATCTTTGCTTGTGATTCAGAAATCCTACTCCTAAAAATAAATATGCATCTCTGAATTTGCTTCACTGGAGGCACAAACTGAACCAGAGTTAACCGCGAGTGCATTGTTTTGACTTCATGATGCACAATATTCCAGTAAAAAAAAAAAAAAAAAAAACGCTGAAGGAGCGCTAACAGAGGATGTTGTGCCAGGATTAGGGCTGAACATCGATCTACACACTACATTGATAGCAGCATCAAGGAGACATGGAGCACAGTTTATAAGTGCAGAAAACAGAAGACAACTAATAGAGCAGGAGTAAATTCTCAAACAGAGCCCTTTTTCATTAGAATTGCTTGGACCTTTAAAATAATGGTGTTGTTAGCTGCAAATGAAACCCCATTTTCCCCGGGCAGGTGGATGTGGATAAAAGTGCTTCCTTTTTTTTTCATTATGCGGAGGATGTGTAACAGATTTTTTGAGAAAATATCAGGTATGGACACGTGTGCAGAAACACAACCTTCATATTAATAGGCCATCTGCACACGTTTCACATAACCCAAACTTCTTATGAAAATACTAAACCTCTTTTCTTATTGTTTTTTTTTTTCAGGTTAATTGGGAACTAATCCCTCTGCATATAATATAGTTACTACTAGCACATATATAGAAGCTGGAAAAATGTAAAAACACACTGATGTTAGCGGCATAGAATTTTTTTGCCGTCGGCTAACCAAAAAGCCATTCAAGGGATTCTTTTATTTATTTATTTTTTAAACAAACATGAATTTAATGCTTTTGAAGCTTTCTTGGGGATTGTACTTTAAATTACAAATTTTTATTTGCAGTTTATTCATTTGCAACAATTAGTTGATTACCTTTTTTACCATAGAACAGATAAATTGATGGTAAGACATAAAACAGCCTGTATATTTCTAGAACCTACAAATTACTTTCCTGGAACACATTTCCTGTTTATTTTCTGGGATTTTTAAGGGTTCTTGCAGAACTTATTTTTTACTTTCCTGAAACTTACAGGCTATTTTCAGTAGGCTTTTCCTGGGAAGGCTGGTTGCATTCATGTATCTTAAAGGGTACTGCCAGGATTTGTAGGTTATTTTCTATTAACTGTGGGCATTTTCCAGTGACCTTAAAGTTACTTTAGGTTTCTTAGTTCCTTTCCTGAAACATACAAGTTACTTTAAAGCAGAACTTTATGGCCAAATTGCCATTTTTGCCCTCAGTTCAAAATTTTTTATGTTGTCATTTTTTAAAGAACCACCATTTCATTTTCTAAGTTCAGGTTTTGAAATAACGAAAAACCTAAGGCTTTAGCTAAATGAGGGCTGATACATGTTCTCCCACTGGACGTTGTTATGTGTGGAAAATTATTTAAAAATAAGCACAAATGAGTTTCCAAATGAATGACAAGAAAAATAGGTCTAGAAAATATTGCTGGTATTTTTCCTTTTTTTCAGTTGTGAAATTATTATTTTTTTAAACCTTTTAAAACCAGAATTTGACACTCCATCTATATTTAAAAGCATTTGTTGATTCAGTTTTTAGCCAAAGTTATACTCATTAGGTCTTATAGGCCTGTTTCATGGATGTTTTTAAATTTTATTAGCAGATAATTTTTCTGGACTAGTTGGCAATTTTGCTGGAACTTAAAAAAACGCTTCATGAACCTAGAGGTTTACCAAAACTTACAGACTGATTTCCTGGAAACCTACCAAGGACTTTCCCAAGAGTTACAGTTTATTTTTTTCACAAAAAAAAAACAGGTTATTTTGTTTTTTGTTTTTTTGTCTTTGGTTCTGCATAGGGCAACATTTGTAGGTTTTCGGAGAGTAACCTCGGGGTTCTAATAACGAAATTAAATTGTACGTTACAGCAAAATACAGTCTATGTTAAAGGAAAGTCATACGAGAGTAACATGTAAGTTAGCTAAATTTAACCATAAAGTTTTGCAAAAAAAAACGTGTCATTTCCAAGAAAGGATCCTTTAAGTATTAAGAAAGTACCCACTAAATTTCCAGGAAGTAACATTTAGGTTCCCAGAAAATACTGGTGGCAACCCGTTGAACCAAATGTTTTAAGCAGTGTTTTCTGTTATATTCTTCCATCTGTTAGTAAGTAAGTTGTAAACCTAAAAAGGTATTTAAACTGCAGTGTAAACTCACCTTGAACATTTTGTCACTTACTTTAGACTCTGTTTGAGAACTCAGAGTGTCCTCCATCCTTTTTCTGGAGAACGTACTCATTGCTTTTTCTGACTTCTTGTTTCCTGATTGATATGTAGGTACAAAAGAACAGCGAGAAGAGCAGGCCACACAAAGGTAGAGAATACTAAATACTTCGGATTTAGCGCCTGAACTTACAGAAGACATCACCTAAAAAGTTCCCCCAGCTGAGACGAGCTGATGTGTCCGCCCCAGACAGTGACCCTGAATGCATTGTCTGTTATCTGAGATAGGCTATGGCTTTGGAAGGGGGTGTATCAGAGGAAAACCAAAATCCAAACGTCCGTCCTCCTTTAAAATGTTTTCAAAGGGTCAATTTTCTTTTATTTTTTTCCCCTTCATCTGTCTCACTTCATTTTAGAAAAATAGAAATCAGGAAAAACATTATTATAAAAATAAACCAAAATGTTCGTCCAGATTCTACATCCACATGACAACTTCACAGAAATATGGATTTATATTGCACAGCGAGGGATTTCCTCCAATAGGAAGTAAATCACTGACACGATCTGTAGAAAAAAAAGAAACACATTAAATCGATCCAAAGATGAAAATCCTGGATGTGTTTTATTGTTTTTTTTTTTCTTTCTTTATTTCCACAGAGAGACAGTAGCTCGATTCCCAGTCCCTCCTTCATCCATCAGGAAGGGAAAAAAAAATCCTCCAAAGCTGCTGCAAGGGAAGAGTAAAAATCCCAAAACAGGATGAGTTTTGGTTGAAGGCACAGAGTTCCAAGAACAGGAATGTTGATTCTGACTGGAAGCGCAGCAGATGGTTCCGGTCCCGCAGTCCGATAGATGGTCGGAGGGGCAGGGCTTCGACTCTCTGTGGAGACAAGAAGACACACGGCGATTTAGTTTCTCTTCAAGTTATTCACCATTCCTGCCTCTAAATTCATCCTGAGGTAGTGTTTTAGGTGCAATAATCACTGAACATCACCCTAAACTAACCACACCCACAGCAAAACATGGTGGTGGCAGCATCATGCTGTGGGAATGCTACTCAGTGTCAACAGGAAACAGGCCAGCAATGATAGATGGAGCTCATCACAGGGCAATACTGGAGGAAAATGTTGTTGTAAAAGGTGGAGGTTCACCTTTCAGCAGGATAACCGTCCTAAACGCGCAACCAGAGATACAATGGACTGGCTTAGGCTACGTTCACACTGCAGCCTGAAGTGACCCAATTCCGATTTCTTTGCCCATATGAGACCTGGATCTGATCTTTTCATGACAGTCTGAACGACACAGATCGGATTTTTAATGCGACCCAGGTCGCTTGGATATGTGGTCCTGAATCCGATACGTATCTGATCTTTTCAAATGCGACCTGTGTCTGTACGGCCAGGTCGCATTTATCCGACCTGTACGTCACTGATGCTTGACAAACATCACGGTGGACCTGTGTATGCCAAAGAGGTTGGCTAAAAAAAAAAAAGAGGTTGGCTATTGTGCGGTAACAAACACCTGTTGTAAATACAGCCCCACAGCAACGCATTTACTCGCTGCTATGGCCGCCGAAGATGTGTTTTTACGTGAGAGCGCTAAAGAGATCCGTTCAGACGCACATAAAGGTTGCCTTTGTCATTCGAAAATCATGAATGAAGTCCGTATCAGTAAAGCAGCTTACGCCGCTAAAATTTGGCTCTCTTCCTTTTCGATCTTCTTAAAAAGATTGCGTTGGTAATGTGCTGCTCCGGTTGGAGAATAACGTAAAGAACGCAACATACGCTGCAGCATTACGATTCCTGTTTACTTCCACAAACAATGAGCACGCTTTGCTACGTATGACATCATCGCGTCCTCTACTGCGCATGCGGGACACTGAGGCGTATGAATGCAGTTCACACAAGAGATCACATACAAGTCGCATATATTTGGAAATGTGAACGGACACGCAAAAAAATCCGATTTCACAAAAAAATCGGAATTGAGCATCAAGGCCTGCAGTGTGAACGTAGACTGAGATCAAAGCGAATGGCCTAGTCAAAGTAAGATCTAAATCCAGGTCAGAATCTGTCTCAGTTTTACAGAAAAAAACATTTTGGACGCTCACGATGCAAAGCCGGTAGAAACTTACAAGGTATTTACACAAGACGGCTGAATGTAAAAGCACACCACACTTTTCAGATGTGTACAACACTTTTAAAACCTGAGTCGCGCACTACTTTGTCCCTATTACATGTATTCCAGGTAATACAGATTTCTGTGACATGAAAAAATAGAACATTTCAAGGTGTACGTATACTTTATCAAGCCATTGTGAGCAGAAAACTGACTGCTGACATCTAATCTGCATCTTATGACATGAATAAACAGGCCGGTCTCTTTACTCATGAAATGTGTGAGGTTTCAGCAGATCCCAGCCATCCTGAGGGTGCGAGGTCTCCCCAGGCTGCTCCACCACTTAGGGTCTTTGTGTTCCTCCGCCCCCACCTTAACGCCATCTTCCTCGAAGTTAATCCCCCCCATCAGCGGCAGATGGTCCAGGGAGCATCCATGGCTGTGCCCTCAACAGCTCCTGTAGTTATGAATGATTGCGCGGCCGTGGGCATTAAGTTGGATCAGTGTAATCCATCGTAGCATATGCAGCAGCTAAATCCAGTGGAGAGGAGGACTTTCCTTCTTTGATTTCCCTCCATAAAGAATGTCCAAGAAGGCCAGGAGGTGTTAGCTTGGCTCGCCGCGCCTCTCTGATGCTCATTTATCTTGATACAGATTGCCATCAAGGTGTCCTCCGTCCAAGGCGCCGTCTTATTATCCCACTTAAGACTTTGGTTTTCTTCTATTTAGGTGTTAAAGATGGCGATAGTTTGAGGTTTCCTCCAGCTAAACCCATACAGTTCACTCAGTAATTTATTCCTTTTTTCTGCCCTGATGCTTTGATGCTCTCCTTGGTCTACGCTGATGTTTCCCTTTGACAATGAGAAGATTTCGCTTTGGATCCTGATCTCGAGGTTCCTTCACTAAAGGGTTTTAGACTCTATTCGGTTGCCGTGCCTTCCAACCTCTAAAAGCTCACGAAGCTCTGCAAGAACTCTACAAGAAGCCCCAAGGGATGAAACACAATGAATAACTCAGACAACACAAGGGGAACGAGAAGAATCAGGGGGAACCATCATAGGAGGAAAAACCCTCCATGGAAAGTACCACCGGGAGAAAGCGGAAGTTCCTGATAAGACCAAATCCAAGAGGCCCCAGAAACAATGCAAGAAATCATTGCAGGTTGTACGTAGAACAGTGTGTTATGGCTGTAGGTTTTGGGTCATTTTGCATCTGCATTATTAAACCCAGTCCCATTAATTTGACTGCATTTAGCTGGATTTGAGTAAACAGTACGTCTCTGAACACCTCAGGATTCCTTCGTCTGCTTCTATCCTGTCCAACGTAATCAATAAACCCAGCGCCTCTGGCAGCAATGCTCCGTCAAGCCGTCACACTGCCTCCACCGCATGGCAGATATTAAAGAGCTGAACTCCTAAACCCTTCATCCGCTTTGAATGTGGATACCATCAAAAGGAGTCTGCAAAATATGTTCATGTCAATTAAGTGACTGCAATTGGGATATGTCTCAGTAAAAAGGTGTCAGTAAAAAGTGTCCAAATATGTATGGCCCTAACTATACATAATAATAATAATAAAAATAATAATAATACAAAAATAATATTATAATAATATTATAATAGCGTTATTATTATTACTATTATTTCTTTTTTTAGTATTAGCAGTAGTAGTAGTAGCAACATTATTATTATTATTATTATTATTATTAGTAGTAGTAGTAGTAGTAGTAGTAGTAGTAGTAGAAGTAGTAGTGGTATTATTTTTTTCTAGTGTTAGTTGTAGCAGTAGTAGCAGTATTATTATTACTATTATTATTAGTAGTAGTAGCAGTAGTAGTAGTGGTATTATTATTATTATTATCATTATTATTATTATGCATCTGTGACAGTCAGTTTTATTTTTCATTCTAACTTCAATGAAATGTGTCCTATGCATTCATCCGATCTCTTAGAAAGCAGTGGGGCTGCCACTGTGGGGGCTGAGGGTCTTGCCATTCCCAGGATGCAAACAGACATGCAGACCTACACAATTTAAGGTTAAAGTAATTTATTATAGAGGGTAACAATGTTCTGTCTACATTAAATTACTTTTATTTATTATAAATGGTTGCAATCTTTAGTTCAGATGTCTAACTTTGGTTTAAACTTACATATAGCAGATCATAAATCAGCTGCAGAGGAAAACTCAATCTCTTTGTCCTGAAGCTCGTGTTTGTTTAACTCTCTGGTTGTCCACTAGGGGGAGCTGTAGGATCTCTACACAGTTCTGAGGCCGTGTGGTTTTGTTGACTTCAGTTGCTCTGCTGCCAGGTGGCTCCGTGGTTTCTGATAAACAGATCTTTGAGAGTCAGTGAAGCTCTCTGATCAGGACCGACTCGTTTCTTTGAATGTTTGTGTTGAAACTGTGAGGCCGATGCCGCCTCTACCACACACACTCTCTCTGACCTTTCCAGATGTAATTTTGCATAAAGATGAAGATGGAGTCATTTGGGTGCGCACGCCCCAGTTGTCACATTAAACCCTGGGTGACGTTAAGCTGAACCGTGTTGTGTTTTCTGCAGCTATCTGCAGATTATGTGCATGTTCTTTCTGTGTTGCTGCCTGATTAAAAGCACAGAACGCAGCAGTTGGACGAGATGATTCACTGCTGAGGCCGTGAAACATCGCACTAACCTGCAGGGCTCTTCTTATTTTGTTTTTGTCTCCCTGCTGTTGCTGTCAGCTCACAGAGGACAGGTCTTCTGTTTCTGCTGCCACCTCTGGTTTACTGTCGTCCCTTGGTTCCACGGGGACGGCTTCCCGACACCCGAAACAGCTGAGTTAGCACGGGGCCCTTCCCGACCTTGACCCCCAGTCCTCTGACTCGCACTGTCACGACAATAAGCGTTTCGCTCGGGGGTCGTTTGCAGCCGTCACTTCGGCTCTGCGCGCGGCGTCGTGAAGTCGGGCAGCGAGGCTAATGAGCTGAAAATAAATCATGACAGCAACGACGCACCGAGTCCCAACAGTCACTGTATACATTCAGCTCACTTACAAGAGGATACATGTAAAGCCCATCATGGTAAAGACCAACAGAGCCTCCTAATACAAAATCATCCTCAGGACAACGTCACATGGTGCGCCGTGTTAGCCCAGCACCTTCCTAGATCCACTTTCAGCTGTGGAGGAATTTCAGCCTCCTTTTATTGCAAACGTTGCTCCAGTTAGTTCATTTGCACAACTTTCTTATGGCTCTACCATAGAAATTCGATTAAATTGATGACTAGACTTTGACCAGGCCACTGAGACATCCTGATTCTCCCGTCTCCAGGGTTCTGGATCAATGTCCTAATGATTCGGTTTATGTCAGGCTTTAGCTTTTGGACAAGCGGCCTCACATTTGTAACCTGACTCTCGCCAGATTGATATCGCTCCGCCTAGCTTCACTCACATCCATCTGGGACATCGCCCATAGAGTGACTTCTCTTTTATTGTCCAGCCAATCAGGACGCAGGGCTGGAGTTTCATAGATGTGACGTAGTGGAGAAGTGACCGTGAGACTGTTTTGATTCAGACAATGGCGGCTCGCATCGAGGGATCAAGCGTTAACATTGATGCTGCTATTTCTTCAGTGTTGTCCAATCTACCTAATATTGTTTCATTAAAAGAACATCAGAGAACGGCTCTGAAGGCTTTTGTTGGTGGAAACAATGTTTTCGCCCTTCTCCCGACCGGATTTGGCAAGTTTTGTTTTCCGGGGCGCGTCCGCCGCGGTTAGCGGTTAGCGTGAACCATGTTAGGAGGCCTTTAGTCCTCGACGCGGTCGGCCCGGGATCGACTCCGACCTGCAGCGCTTTGCCGCCTGTCTTCCCCCTCTTCCTGTCAGCTCACTGTCAATAAAACGCGTGCCACTAGAGCTGCAAACACATTAAAAAACAAAAAAAAAGTTTAGTTTTTTCCTGCGTCGCTCTCACAGTGTCACGGGTTAGCTTCAGTTTGAGTGGTTGAAATAGCACGTCGATAAAGATGACAGACAAGTGGCTTATCCAATCATATGCAAGGATTTTTGATAAGGCCCAGCCTTCAAAAAAGGCAATTCCTATGGAGAGGTCCCAGATGGATGTGAGTGAAGCTTGGCGGAGCGACATCCATATGGCTAGAGTCAGGTTATCACATTTGAGCGTGGAAGACAAGCCCAAGTTACCAGCCGCACAGCACCGTGCGTGGCCGTTAGTATGAGGTGCTTTGTGCAGATGTGGTCGGTTTTCTCCAAACATGAAGTTCTATATTATACGGTCAAATCATGACTTTGGTCTGAACACTGTTGTTCTTGAAGCCTTGTGGTTCTTTTTGATGCAGCTGAATGAATAAGTCCTGGTGCCTCTTTTTTAGAGATCCTTCCTTACAAGTTATACTTGTTCGGTCTTGTGCTGATTGACCTGTCAGGACTTTTAACATTTAACCCATTTGGTTTTTATTTGGGTATTCTGAGTTGTCAGTTTTGTCCATAATGTTTTTCCGTACTCAGCTTTCAATTGTTGGTGTTGAGTTTCTTTAGTTCTTTCTGTTGTTCTGCTTTTTGCACAAAAAAATGACAATAAAAAAACACTTTAGTGTTTTTTTAGTGTCATTTTTTTTTTTTTTTTGCTATTAAGATCCTTTAGTCAGTAGGTTTTCCCTTTTTGTTAGTTTCTGTTCCTCAGTTTCACAGTAACTTGGTTCTTATCCACCTTCCAAGTAGCTTACAAGACCGTTTCTTTCATTCCCTGCTGGATCCTCTGCTTTTCCCTTTTCCCCCTTTTCCTCACAGACACAGAAAACTCTGAATTTTTGTTTTTACTTCATTAAAATATTTTGTCTCTCTCCACGTTTCTCCCACCCTCTGCCTTTTGGGTCCTTAACTACACCAAAATGGGGCTGTAACTTGCCAACTGAAGCAACTATGCAAACCGTTGTTGGATTAACGATGTGGATGAGAAAACAGGTTTGACTGATTATGTACATTGCAAAAGTATGTTAACCTTTCAACACTGTCTTTCATTATAGCTGCTAACCTCAAGGTGTTCTTACTCCGAACCACACAATAATGCAACATTGCAAAGAGCAATTATTTTTTTTTTAAAACCAAAGACAATCTGAATCAAAGGCCAAAATATCAGTTTTGGTTTCTTGTGACAAAAGCACTTTCTTCCGCTTGTTTGTGAAGTCCCTACATGACCAGTGGAAAACTGCAAACAGGACTTCCTGTGTTTTTTTACTTCATAATTGTGCATTACTTTATGTTGGTCAATCACATCTAATTTCAATAAAATTTGTGGTTGCAGTGTGACAGAATTTAAAAAAAAAGGCAACATTTATGAGTACTGTTGTAAGTAACGGTAAGGATCGAAGATTTAAAATGTTTTTTCCTGCAGGCCATTCGCTGTCTGAAATCTGTTCAGATCCTTTTATTTTTGTCATATCTGTGTAATGATTTCTAAAACCATTTGGATCAGGCTAAATCCTGGTCCTGCTGGGATTTGTGATGTCTGCTTTTAAGGATGTAATGCTCTGCTCGCTACATGATCCATCAGTGATGCTGAGTGAGACGAGGCTCGCAAAGTTTCCGACCTGTAAAAAAAGCCAACTCGCTTTAAGTTAAGACCCCAGCGATGAACTCTATCAAAGAAAAACATCCACTTCATCTTATCTTATTGGGATTGTCATGATTTTTTTTTACTGACTTCTAATTAATAAATACATTCTTTTTACAGCTAAAAGAAATACAATGATCATGGGAAATGTTTTGATGCCATTTTAACATTACTCCCCCTGATGTATTTGTTGCAGCGTAAATACAGAATATAAACATTAAATTCAGCTTCCAAAGGGAATGAAAATGTTCTCCTGCTCCATAGAATGATGTGATTAATATTTAATTCCTGCAGCAGCGTCAACAGCAGCACCCAAATGCCCAGTACGCCTGGAGACAACGGCGCCCTGGTGCCATCATCCTCATGCCCCTCGGTCCTGATGAAAACTCATAGCGGCATCAAATGGCATGTCTAATTATTGGAGACTAAACTAATTCAAGGTTTTCCTTACAAGCATACATTATCTACTGGGACAACTTAAGCTTTGCTGGAAGGCCTGCAAGAAGGAAACGTTTGTTCTCTAAGAAAACCATGACGCTTAAACTAAAGTTTGCAGGAGAGGACACAGACAATGATCAGTACTGGAGCAGAACAGGACCCTGCAACATGACCTTAATCCAAAATGTGCCATTACATCCACCAAGAAGTGGCTAAAAATGACAAAAAGGCCAGATCTTGATCTCACCGGGATGATTTATAACTGGCTCAACATGCAGTAAAACCCCTCAAACATTTCACAGCTGAAGCCTTCACCAGACCGATGTCAGAGACTGGTTGAGCAAAGAGAATGGACAAAGGAATGGGTGGACAGATGGATGGATGGATGGATAGAATAGGATAGATTAATGGATAAAAGGAAGAGTAGAAAACTGCTTTCATTTAAAAAAAATAATTCAGATATTTATCATACTGATGATGGGATAGATAAAAAAGTCTGTAAATATCTGTTTTCCATACTCAATTTTCTTTTTTTCTGCAGCAGACCTGGAAAATAACTCCCGACTTTTTCAGACTGTGTGGGAACCCATCAGAAGCTCCGGGAGGGCGGTTTAAGCCTGAAAGGAGCTTTTGGTTTGATATTCCTCCAGGCAGCCGTGGAAAAGAGCTTCTTAGTAGGATGCAGTTGTCTTAAGGGAGCTCTGAAAGACCCGTTTGGTTTTAGGTTTATTGCTGTCAATTCAAACCCTTCATCTTCTTACCCTGTGGCATCATTCGTAACCGTCAAAACCAAACGTGTGGCGGCATTCATAAAACCTCTCGCATCGTGTTGGTGTTTGCACAATAAACATCGCAGTCACATGTTGAGCGGATGCACATAAGAAACCAATAATATCTGCTGCTGAAGCTGTACGTGTGCACGTGCGTGACGTACAGTTGCAGGTTAAGACGAGCTCACATTTGGTTTGTAAAATGTTCCTGTTGGCTGAGCAGAAGCGTTCTCCTGTTGTGACAACTTTTCTGCTCCAGTTCATCCTGGTTATTTAACAGTCGGAGATGAATGAGAGAACATTCGGCGCTGCTCACAGCCCACGACTTCACACCCTCGTCCTCTCTGGGAGCGAAGTGTGATGGTGATGAGCTGTCGGGGAGACGGTCTGCTGCTTGCAGAGACGGGCCAATGAATTTATTCAGATTTGTAGCATCAAAACGATCAGATTACAGAGCTTTGCCTTTAAAATCGCATTAATCTGTGCCTGAACGACGCTACAAGAGCTCTGACTGAGGTGGTATATTAGTCACCAAAAAGCTTTATCCTTTTTAAAATTTCTGAAAGATTTCAGTCTGGGCAGAAACCTGCAGACGACTCATCAAACCGACGGCTCTAAGGAAGGTTTACATCATATAATGTCTTTATTTTAATTTCCTCCACAGGATCAATGGATTTACAAGAGGCAAGAATAGCATTATAAAGATTTTTCTATGCAATTATATTAGTTTTATTAGCTGAGTATGGTCACTTAAACATCATGGCAATTAGGGAGTTCTGGCGGACATAAACAGCAGAGTTGTAGTGATACAAAAAGAAAAATGTCTAAAATTACTGAATTATTAGTGGATCTGTACAACATGAGCTTCAGGCTGTGGATTAACTCATCATGTAATCTCCACAGGTTTATACTTAAACATGGTAGTGGCAGTATCGTGACGTGGGAATGTTTTTTTTTTTTTTCATTTTGTCAACTTTTTTTTAAGGAAAATATAAAAACTATGAATCAATTCCTTCCACTTGTGTTGATCTATAACATAAAATCACAGTAAAATCCACTCCACGTTGAGGTTGTACCATGACAAAAAAAAAGGTACTGAGCCCCTTCCACTCAGACAGCCCTAAATAAAATCAAAGTGCAGCTATTTACCTTCAGAGGGAAAATATTGAACAAAATATTGGTCCCTGAGCATGTGATTTAATCTCAATGTAAAAACAGAAGTGATTAATTACACCCCTGTCCTTGACACCCTGGGCGCTGATCCATATTGACAATATCGATAAAAACACAGTTTCAAACCTACCAAGACCTGGCCGCCCATCTAAAGGTTTAGGCTTAGTAAGCCGACCATTACTTAGAGTGGCAGCCAAGAGGCTCCATTGTAATTATGTAGGAGCTGCAGAGAGCTACTAACCTGGCCAGCACTCTTGGTTCTGCAAATTATTAACTGGAACTGCTCCGATGAAATCTATTTGGGTAAAGGAGGGACATTCAGCAGGACTTTCCAAGCTGATTGGGTGAAGCGACTCCTAGTTCCCGCCTACCAAAGGTTGGTTTTAGCCAATCAGTGTATCAAATGAAAATGTCATAAGCAGCAGGCACCATGAGAATGCACAAGAAATGATGCTGCTCAAGACGCACTTCTTTGGATAGTGTCACTCGTGACACACTAACTTCCAAAACAAAGGAAGTTATGTTTGCAGTTTTTTATCAAGCCATGCTGGCGACACAACAAATGTTTTGGTCGGATGGGACCAGAACAACGCCTGAACACACCACCCCCCTCCTGTGAGACACGGTGGGGGCAGCATCATGCTGCTGGGAAGCTTTTCATCAGCAGGCACAGTAAAGCTGGTTAGAGTCCATGCCAGGATGGATGAAGACCCGCCTTTCAGCAGGATGATTAGCCTAAACATACATCCAGAGCTACGGTGGAATGGTTTTAGGGCTAAGCCTATTCATGTTCTAGTCAAAGTCCTGACCTAAATGTAGTTAAGAATCTGTTGCAAAACTTGAAAACTAGTGTTCACCGATGCTCTCACCTCAGTCAAAATGAACCTGAGCTATTTTGCTGTGAAAATAATTGAAGTGTTGTAGATGTGCAGAGCTGGTAGAGACCTCTTTCTGTTCGCACATCAAATAAAATCCTCCGCAAACTAACCTGGAATCAAGCGAAGCCCTTTGATTGGCTGCCGTGAGCATGCGACCACGCCTATTGCACACGAACCACCATCAGCAGCTCCCCTCCACACACACTCCCACAGCATCTATTTATACCCGGGGTGAGACATGCTGAACGTTATTACTGAGTAATTAAATCTGTGTGTTCATGCATGACTTCCGTGGCACATGGAGTCAAACGTGCTGCTGTGTCCCATCAGCTGAGAAA
Source organism: Fundulus heteroclitus (assembly GCF_011125445.2). NCBI lineage: Eukaryota > Metazoa > Chordata > Actinopteri > Cyprinodontiformes > Fundulidae > Fundulus > Fundulus heteroclitus. The sequence goes on from NC_046377.1 coordinate 20,465,810, forward strand.
AACTAAAAATAAATGTAAATAAAAGCGGAGGGTGATGTGACGCAGCCGCGCCACCTCGTCTGAGGATAATGAAGCAGGATTTTCCCTCCTTTGGCTCCTAAAATAGCTTCAAAACTCTGCGAAGGGTGACGGGAATCCATTACTGACAGCTGTCATCAGACAAGTTTCACGTGTTTTACACCAGATTTATCTGTCAGGTGAATTTACTGGATAAATGTCCCGATTTACTCTGGCTATGCAATAAGAGATTAAATATAGGACAAAAGATTCAAAAGAGAAAGCAGTAAAGATGATCCTTATCATTGTTATTTCTCAGGAGCATCATGTTTTTCCTCCAAACCATTTCTTATTGTTCTTTTCATGGACTTAATCTGGAACTTGTCTGGATTTGGAGATGCAATCTAGACAATAACTGAACTTTTCAAATGTTGATCAGATGTTTCAACTTCACAGCGGAGGTTGGTCAAGCACCACACCATCTTCAACCAGAAAGTAAATTAATTCAATTAAAGAGGGAGAAAAATCCCAGAACCGTATTGCTCCATCTTAATACAACAGAACTGTTGTAAAAAGTGGACCATCAAGAAATGGGCATTTTGCAAGCAAAAAAACATAATCTGGTTTATTTCACTTTCACACTGCACGATTGAAATTGGACCAACTTCTTAAACACATCTTTCACTTACACTGCCTGCTTTATTGGGATAAATAGATGCTGTCCAACATTAACCAGCTATCCACCATGTTGCTCTGAGACCAATAAATGAGACGAGAACAGAAAGAAACAGGAGAGAAAGATAGCCTGAAGCGTAACCCTCCAGAGGGAGATAATGATGAGATTTAAGTTTTTCAGGTCATATATTTATATTTCTAAGTCATGAGTCATTATATTACCAGAGTTTGCTTGTCAAGATCCTACACAGCTTTCGCAAGAACAGAGACATTTGTTCTCTATCCCTGAACTGCAAGAAGACAAAGGCAGCATGTCCTTGACACATTATCTGGGCAGAAGGTTTTTCTTGTGTGGTGTCTGTTAATAAATGCCTATAAACACTTCCCAGTGCTGCAAAAACTGCTTCTTTGGCCATGGCACTGGGTAAGATTAATCAATGTCCAGCCAACACCAAACTGGTGGCCTGAAGCACCAACCTTAATCCTGAAAAACAGATGTTAGTTTGAACATCTTTCAGTGGATGAAAGGAAACCTTCACTTGTTTCAGGGCATATTTTAATGTCCATATTGGGGACAGATCCAGCATCCTGAATTGTCATACGTAAACTGATGTGTCTGCTGGGTTCCTTGGTCTTCATGGTGCTGTTTGTTCATGAAGAAGAGCTGTATTTATGGCTCATCATTGTCACGCTCTCTCCCCTTTTTGTTCATATTTTTTTGGGACTGCTCGGCTGTTCTCTCTCCATTCTCTGCTCCACTCACCATAATCAGCTTCACCTGCTGCTGCCAATTCACACCACACCGTTTCACCTGGGACTACACCTACTTATACTAGGCTCTCACAACCTTTCTCTGCCAGCACATCTCACTGCCTGCATGAATCTTCCCTGTGTTTGTGCTACACCGCCTACTGGTCCTGTGCTCCTGTGCTCGCCCTGCCCGCACTAAATGGATATTCTGCTCCCTGTATGCACCGCCAGTCTTATTGCGTTTTTTTGTGTGGATCAAGTGCTTGCTCTGCCCTCTCTGGAGATTCATTGGCTGCTACTCTGGTCAAACTTACTTCAAGTCATCATTATCTGGTCAGCCTGTCTCAGTCAACTCTATCACCGGCCGGTCCTGTTATCGCCTGTTTTGGTCCGTCATCACCTGCTTGTTTTACCTGTCATCGTCTCCAAACGCTACAATAAACCCATTTTAAACACAGCACCAAGTCCGGCTTAAATATCGGCTTTTCTGGCTCAGTTGTTACACATCATCATAAAATCCATCATGAACTCTATCGTGTGTCTGAGGATGTGTGAGACAACTTAAAAATAACCACAATTAATAAAAAATACAGCTGAGGGAGAAGTGGACCAAAAATATACCAGCAAATCCACTAAAAACCTACTGACAATTAAAAAATAGAAAGCCCTTGGTCTATTCAAAGCCCAGATCCTGCTCTCCTTTAGATGCTGTGGGGTAACTTTAAATGGGGTGAACAATTCCCACATCGCACAGACAAAAGGGAGGAGTGGGCCAAATTTCCAGAGACCAGTTTTTTTGTTTTGTCTATTATCAGATTGGGTTTGGGCTTCCCCCTTTCCAAGGACATCTCAGATCTCCACTAAGTATGGAGCTCATCCACCCCATCCTGCTCCCTCTGTTGGATGGTGCCTTGACCCGCTGGTGCGTAGGTGGTCCTCTGTGTCCGGGACCGGTTGCTCGGGTGTGCGACGGCTCACTCCTGGCGGCTGCTTCGCCCCTGGGCCTCGGGTCTGGGCCCATGGCTGGATCCGCTACCACTATTGAGCATATTTCTTATGGGTAAACCTTAAATACAGAAACGCACTCGCACAAACACCTACAGGTGATCGGATTCAGGCGCTTGCAGATTCACTTCTATGCAGAAAACCCCTATTATTAGCTTTAGCTGTCACTTTATACATCTCATATTAAATAATACGGTATATTTTTCGGTGGTGTATCAAGGCGTTGTTTGATTGTACCTGTAATACTTTTTGCTTTTCTTTTATTCCTCTCTTTGCAGGTGTAGAAGCAGACTCCGAGGATGCTATCTTGTTCTCTCTTTTCCTCTCCTCTTTTTTGTCTTTCATCTTTTTCCCGTTTAGCATTTCGTCTTTTTCTCTTCTTTTTTTTCTCTTTCGCTTCCCGTTTCTGTGTCCATTGAACATGAAATAGTCCCAGAATAAAATCTAATATAGCTTTTTGCATATATAAATCAAGCGGAGCACTAGGGCAAAAGCAGTATCGTTCACTTGTGAAAGTAAAATCTTTTGGGCTCTCTCTGGCATTAAGACAACGAATTCTTAATGACACATTGCCAGACAGGACGCATTAAAAAAATAACTAAACATTTTATAGTGTGTTGCAATTTATTTAGCATTTATAGGCACATGTTTTTACTCAGGAAGATCTCGGATGTTTCCAGTCTTTTTGTTATTTTCTTCTGCCTTTCTCGTTCTGATTTATTGTGTCTGTTGATGTTTTTTTTTGCCTCTTAGTGGTGTATCCACTGGCTTCCAGTTAGTGTTACAATCCTTCCGACCTGCTCCAGTAACCCCTCGATGAACTGCACTGTCGTTCCAGCAGAGTGCTGTTAGAAATAGAGGTTTACCAGTGGCTTTGAAACTGAATAAAATGTGTTTTATAGGAACAGATGGTCCTTAAATGACGGTCCCTTGTGTTGTTCTTTTTACTTTTTTGGCTCCATTGTTGGTGATAAACAAAGATGGCCTTTTTTACTGCACTCATCGCAGACTGTGAACCAAAATGATAATTTTGTTGTTATTAAGAAACTTGTTCCATGTAGCAACACCTTCATGAATTTCTAAAGCAGCACAACCTGATCAGCAGAGAAAATATGTCTCGCAGAATGTTTAATGTATTGTTTTACAAATCTGCCTATTTTTGCTCTCTGCTCTGTAAAAACAGTAACTCCTGCTAAAGCAGAAATATTTGCAGATCTGCTGACGAAAGTAGAATACAAAGTCTTCAGCAATTTTGTTAAACATTACGGAGCAATTTTTATTAAAGCTATAATATACAAATGAAAGAGCAAGAGTTACATGAGGAGTAGAGAGTAGATTTAGATGCAGCTGAGAGGCTCTGAACATCAGATTTGTTGACAACTAGAAACATATCACATAATGCGAGTGTTAATCCTTTAATCTTTGAATTTAGGAGCCTGAAAACTAACATCAGGTCAAATTTTGAAAGTTTTATAACTCACCTTTTCACCTCCGCTATATTCATGCGACCTCCATATGGGTTATTATGCAATGTTATTATACATTCAATTTTTAGTCATTTATGTTGCTGAGGGGTACAGATTTGTAATGTCCAATGTTTTAAAGTGCTGTGGTTTTTGTACACATGTAAGTACAAAAATATAAAAATATTACCTTTAACTTTCAGTTGGTATAATAAAGAGTCCAGATCACCAGACCAGCAAAGACATGGCATGTTAAAGGGAATTCTGATGCCATTGGTGCAGGCCTTCTATTGTTAATACTAAGGGCAGAATGATTGACCTGGTTTAATCCAAAATATGGGAAACAATTAAGACAAATAATTAAGATTAAGACATTTAGTTCTGACTTTTTCCATAATGATGTATTGCTGTTTGGTTTATTCAAACATTTATTTGTTAATTTTGTGAATATTCAGGCTTTCAGTCGGGGGCGGAACATTTGTTGTGCATGTATGTTCAGGGGAGCCTCGGTTCCTCAGATTCTTACATCTCACTTCCTGTCCTGGTTCTTTTGCATTTAGCTGCTTCATAAAGGTCAGACTACATATAATTATCCCTAAAAAATTATTTAGTGTGTTAACCTAAAATAGCAGACATCTCCATGTTGAGTTCTAAATCAACGAGGAAGCGATAAACTGAGAGTATTGTGTAAGCGTGTCTTAAAATATTTATGTTAGTTATTTTTTTAATTATTCAACTCTGTAAATACAATAAGGCATTACGTAAAATAAGAAAAGGAATCCTTTACTTTTAGACAATGGGGAAATTTGGGCGTGACAGAGGCAGAGACACAGACAGAGAAACACACAGTTTATAGTAGTGAAAAAACAAGCTAATCTAATCTAAGGTTAGCTCTGAAGCAGCAGAGGATTAGCTTTATCAGAAACACTAACATAAAAATAAATGCCCGAGTAAATATTGTGAAATGTTTGATAAGATGAGATATTTTGAATTAAAAAAATATATATATTTAATTTAACAGTAGGAAAAAAGATCAGCCTATTTATAGAACAATATGAAATTATATGAAATGTGCATGATAGTACTGCAGCATTTCGAAGGCATCAAAGTGTGTGCAGGTGTACCTTAGTGTCTGAGAGACTGTAAACAATTGATGATGAAATCAGAACCCATGGTGAACAACGGAGATTATAATGTCTAACAGAGGAGGAACGACCATGCATGAGGTGGGCAATGCTGTCCATCAATTATGATATATTTCAATCCTTTTGTCTCCCACAACCTGTACTGGATCCAGTGGGCATACCAGGACAGAGCTGGCCCTCGTAATGAGCTAATCTAACCGCTTCCTCTCATCTACAGATATGTTGCTACAGACCTCCAACAGACCACAACATAGAAGATGGCTGATGTCACCACAGGGTCAAAGAAGGTCTTCAGGAGCGCCTCCTGCACTCAGCAGGTAGAATCTACTTTGACTCTTCCTGTGAAGAGCATCATGACTCCAGTCCAGTTTATTGTTCAGGTGAAGTACGTCTCAACATATGTTCCATGGAGGTTCACCAGGAAACATCTTCCCATTTAACAGTGCCTATAATGTTAAACTAAACAATATTAATACATTTCTCCAGATGCAAAGCTTTAGCAGTTAGATTTATATCAACACTGGTTTCTGGACATAACATTTGTCTAAAACGTAGTTGTCTCCTTTTGTGATGGAGTGGCACTACCGTCCCCCCACACACACACATCAACTGGAGAGCTTTGATGCAGTTTTGCTAATTAGAAAAGAACATCTTAAGACAAAAAGTAATCATTCAGGGCCGCAGGGATTTTACCACGAGACTCTTCTTCTTCTGTTGTCTTCCTGTGTTGAGTTCTTCCTTCTCTGGCGGATGTCAGAAAAACTTTAAATTGGACAACAGCACCTACTGGAACTTCCATGTTGTGTAACACTCCCCATTGACGATGCATGCACGATGCCCGAAACTGGTGGAACCCACACGTTGGCTCTCAAACGACATACGTGTGGTGGAAAAGGCCCATGTGTATGCGAAAGTCCACCACCAGCTCCTTTGTTTTCCCTGCATTTAATGTGAGGGGGTTCCGTTCGCACCAGTCTCTAAAAGTCTGGATCCACTGTCCGTATTCTGACTTCTGAAGGTGGCAACCTGATGAGCTGATGGAGAAGCCTGCAGTGTAGAGGGTAAACAGAACTAGTACCAGTGCAGTTCCCTGCGGTGCTCCTGTGCTGCAGATCAGCCTGTCAGAGACACAGCCCCGTGTCCTCATATACTGTGGTTAACCAGTGAGCTAATATCCACTGGGACAGGTGGTGGTCCACTCCTGACCGCTCCAGCTTGTACTTCAGGAGTCGTGGTTGGATCATGTTGAACGCACTGGAGAAATCAAAGAACATGATCCCCACAGTGCTCCACCAGAATGCCAGACTGGTAGGCAAACTGCAATGGATGCAGTGAAGACCTCACCAGGGGGCGAAGATGGTTGAGGTCTTGGTTGAGGTCTTTGGGGTCTGTGGTCTTAGGCACTGGCACTGGCACCACACAGGAGGTTTTCCAAAGCCGTGGTACTCTACTCGGCTTTAGGCTGATGTTGAAGATGTGCGCCATGATGCCACACAGCTCACCCACACAACACCTCAGGTCATCTAGACCTGCAGCCCTCCTCACTTGGGTCTTTCGCAGAATGTGTAAAGCACTTTCTAGTCAATTCATGTCAGTTATAATATGATTGATTTTGACTTTGTAAAGTGCCTCGAGATGACGTTTTATGAATTGGCGCTATATAAATAAAATAAAATAATTTGAATTGAATTATATTTTGCTCAACATTGGGTATGGTTGTTTAAATTTAAAGTGGACAATGCACTGTGGTAAAAATCTACCCTGCATGTAAATCAGTTTACACAAAAAATGGAAAATGTGAATTACTAGTTTAAATAGGTTGAATATAAATACTAGTAAAAATTGTGTTGATCACAGAAATTTAAGATAGTCACCAATTAGCAGATTTAGCTCACATATGTGTAATATATTATTAGTATAAATCCAGCTTTTCTGCGAAGGTCTCAGAGGTTTTTTAGATAGCATTAGTAGACAGTCAACATCACAGAGACCAAAGAACCACAGCAGGCAAGTCAGATAGAAAGATCTGGTTCAGTTTAAAGAAGGGTTAGCTTCTACAACAATACCCCAAGCTTTGAACATAACCCAGAGCTCTGGCTGTGCATCTGAAAACGGATGGACCAACTGTAGACATACCAAGACATGGACGTCCACCTAAACTGACAGGCTGGACCAGATTAATCAGGGAAGCAGCCATGAGGTCAATGGTAACAGATCATGTAGAAGAATCTGTTAAAATTTAGGGGTGTACTGATACATAGAACTCACAAGACGAGACGGAACAAGATGGGTGGAGACTTTAATAATACTTTCAACAAATCCCGGTTAAATGTATGCCGGGGGGCCGTCCATCGGCCATTATAGTGATTCTTTTGTGCCTCCTTCACTGTACGAGCAAAATGCATGGGTGATGGTGTCTTATGTTGCAACTTCGTCAGGCGAAGACATGCTGACCGCCACTGGTTAGAGCGTGAAAGATAGCTGTTACCTCAGCGGGAAATATTGGGATGATGTGCTTGAAATAAAGGGCCTGCATTCAAAACCTTATGAGTGGAAGAAAAGCAGTACTGGGTGTCACCTTGAAGACACCTCTATGGTGAAACATCGTGGAGGCGACGGCATGGTGTAACAATGCTTTGTGAGGAGCTGGTTTGGGTTTATGTAAAGGCGGGTGGAGCTAAATTCAGGACAACCCTGTAAAGCAGGGGTGTCAAACTCATTTCTATATAAGGCCACTTTGGCGTCATGAAGTCATTAAAAGGGCCGGTTGCACGTGTATAGACGATACTTTTTAATTTCTAATTTCATTCCAGTTCACATAGAGACACAGCCACAGCTACGATAGAATGGTTCAAACCAGATTCATTTGTTACGGTCTGGTCAAATCCCAAACCTTGTTCCAGCTGCAAATCAGTTGTATAACTTAAATCACATACATTGGCCATCTAATTTAACTCATCTTAAGCCAAAATTTTGGTCTCCTGGTATGAAAAGCTAGTAGAGAGGCGTCCCCAAAGACCTGCAGCTGCAACTGTAGCTAGGGAAGTCTTGGCCATCCTCTCCTAATCTGACAGTATCACATGCAGGGAATGTCGCATTGCTTTCTTTATGTGCCCCTTAAGACCTGATTTTATTCCCAGGAACTGGACCAATTATAGTTTTTTAGTGTAAAAACAGCAAAAATGTGGAGCTATCCAAACCTTAAACAGCCACAGAAGAAGCTGCAATGACCAGAATATTACAAAGATGGTCATAAATATTTGTCACACAGCTCAGAGATCAACAACTAACCACAGAGAGACACAATGTTTTATCAAATTACACAAAATGTGAAAACCCAGATTATAAAACAGTCCGAGGTCAAAGCATGTAAATAAATGATTTCACAAAGAAAAATGAGGACGTGAAAGAGCCAACAAGGACCTAAATATAGCATGTTAGAGCGAATCACTTGCTCCAGCTGCATTAAAGCCAGTAGAAACAGCAACAGTTTGGTCCTGATGTGGCTCCTGTTTGCATACGAGCACCATCACGGACGGGCTCTGTGGGCAGCGGCGGGCTGCACGCTTTGAAGCCGCTGATCCAGAAACGATGACGGCGGCCGCTCATGTGGAAACGCTGCGTTCAGTCTGTCTGCTTAGATAACGCTCCGCTCATGCCTCTTTGTTTGCTTGTTTTCTGCTTATTTGATTCCCCTCTCTCAGCGTGCAGAAGCAGCGTCGTCAAACTGCAGAAACGGATCAAGTTTAAATAAAATCGCACCCGAACCAAGACAGGTCAGAATATCCTCTTAAACCAGTAAATGCGCCCTGTTTTACGCCACAGACACGACTGGTTGTTGCTATATTGAGGATGTTTTGGTTTTACATTTTAAATATATTTGTGACTCGGTCTGATGGCCCATGGCCATTATGACCAGGATGGCTTCACCAGAAATAGTTTTGTGTCCTTGTTAGAAAATAAATATATTGATTGCATAACGGAGCTTTTTTTGGGTTTATCACAGACAATTGTTTGTTCAAAACGTTTTGATTCTCCTTTTAAAAGGAACTGTTAAATTTTTGTTTAATTATTATATTTTCTTGTTACTGTTATGCTTTCATTTATTTAATTTTACTTCTGTTGTTTAAATTTGTTATTATTTGTCTTTTAAGACCGTTGCCATTTTTATAGTTTTTCTCAATTTTCTCTTAAATTTTTGGATTTCCCCATTGCAATTGCAAATATATTTCTATATTTTCTTTTTTATTATTTAATGTTTTTACAATTTGATCACCTTTTTTATTTCTTATTTGTTTTTTTGCATTTTCTTTCTTTTCTTTGCTTTCTTTTCTTTTATTTCTTTTGATTATACATTTTGACCGTTCACTTTTTCTTTTGTCTTTGTCTATATTTCTTAATAATTTTATTTTGATTGTATTGTATATAATTTTATCTAAGTTTTAATATTGTTTTTCATATTTTTAGATAATTTTCCTTTTTTCAATTATCTACATTTTTTTTTTTTTAAATTGCTACTTTATGATTTGGTTTCAATATTACTGATTTGTTCTAGTTTTCCTCCTTTGAAACTCTACCACTTTTACAGATGTTTTTCAATAAAACCAATAAAACTTTTTTCTTACTTCTTCTCACATGCTTCAAAATGAAAGCTGTACAAGGTAGCGCCCCCTGCTGTTTATTTCAGTTCAACCGTAAACACTAACAGTGAACCAAATGATTTCTCTCAGTTTTAGTGCATGTCCAAAATCCGTCAGCATTAATCACCTTGTCAGGAGGTGGCAGCTTTAAAGCGTGTGTGTGCATGTCTGTGTGTGTGTGTGTGTGTGTGTGTGTGTGTGTGTGTGTGTGTGTGTGTGTGTGTGTGTGTGTGTGTGTGTGTGTGGGTGGGTGTTTCGATGAATGTGTCATTTTTAAGTCCATCCCTTCGGCTGCTCTGATAATCCCATTGAAGCAGAGCGAGTCAGGAACAGTGAGAGGGATTAATTAGCCCTCTCAGTGGAGTTTACACAGATTTGACTAATTCTAGCCCTCACAATGATTTCCATTTTAAAGTTAACAGCTCTTCTCCGAGGCCAAACAATCGGCCGTTACATAAGCTCATCCAAGGCCTTATGTCTCCACGTCACAGAGCCGGCAGCTGAAAACTGGGAATCATCAAACACTGATGAGAAGATCGCTTTCTGTTTTACTCTCACGGCTCCAGTTAATAAGCTGCACCACAACTCCACGGTGGGGTTTAGATAAAACTCAGTGCTCCTCTAGATGTATGGAAGGACCTGTTGACCGAAATTGTGTGAAATAAATAATTTTAGAATTACTCTGAAATTAGAGTGCCTTCTCCGGGTTGGGGAGGATGTCTAGACCCGAGTGTCTAGACCCGGATAAGTGGTAGAAAAAGAATAAGAAAAACAAACTCTGACATTAGTATTTTAATTTCTTCCTCTTGACACAAAGTTACTAAACATCACCAAATTAGTTGTTTTCTTTCTTACATTAACACCTTCTCCAAATGTCACCGCCAGTATCTATTTATTCTAAGACAAATTTTTATTTTTGTTCTATGACTGATTCAGATATTTTAAAAAGAAGCATGCAAGTGTACAACAATTTTGTATCATCATTATAACCGCAGAAAGTGATAAAAATTTGTCACAGTTTGTAAAAACAGCCTGTAGTTCTGGATGATACAGTATTACTCTGCTGTGCAAGCTGACAACAGCTAACCCTGTTCTAAATCACTTTTAATTTCTTTATCTTAAAATCACAATAAAATTTTCCCTGAAAAAGTAATATTTACTTAAACAACTATAAATTAACTAATGTTATAGCCACAAACACATTTTAGTGTATTATCATTCTTTAACGAGTAAAGGATATGTGGTTTTTAACGTTTCTTACAAATAAATCTGAAAAGTTTTACATTTTCTGGTGAAGATTCTCAGTCATCCAGATCATGGTCATTCCAAAAAAAGGTAAAAAACAAAGCAACTGGACTTGTTTTCCGTAGTTGAAGACGGTTGCTTTGTTTTTTACCTTTTTTTGGAAAAGTTTTACATGCATTTTTATTCAGGGCTTTTCAGCAGATATTTTGTCGAACCACTTTTTGCTGCGGTTACAGCTGCTTGTCTTTAAGTGCGCACCTCCACCAGCTTTGCACATCTAGAGGCTGATCTTTACCCTTTCTACTTTGCAAAAAGACTCAAACTCGATCAGATTGGATTTCAAGTTTTCCTACAGATTTTTTATTGGGTTTCGGTGTTGACTTTGACAAGGCCATTCTAACACATTTTGATCTACGCAATCTTGAAAAGCCTGAAAAAGTTTCTGAAAAAGTTTCTTCAATTTCTTTGACCATTTTCCAGGTTTGGAAAAGTATGAAAGTAATAAATCTGGATAAAACTAATATCTGTACATCTTCAATTTTGTAAAGGACAAAAAATATTGATACTTGTGATTATATAATTGATTTTTATTAAAATAATATCCTTTAGATTTGATTTACCACATCAACCCTTGTTGTTTTAACATCTTTACACATCAGTGTCTGACTGACTGAATGCACACTCACTTAAAAAAAATTAAAAAAACTAAAGTCACATTTACTTTTTGGATTTTAAATTCAGGTTTAACTGGACCTGTGGTCCTTACACTGGGTCTTGTTAAAAATGCCAAACTACTAAGTAAAACAGATAGTTTTTTGGGGAAATTTTACAATTAACATAAAAATACCAAAGTTCTCTAATTGTGCTTTTAAAAAAATCAGAATGTGTTATATAATATTCCACATCTTATGGTGCAAGATAGAAGAGTTTCAGACTTATAAACAAAGCTGATCTGTGTTGGTTATGATTCCCAACAAACCGTGAGATGGTGCCTTCTTCAGCATCTGTCTAATGTACAGAAAAGATCATAAGGTAAATATGTTGTTCTTAAAATATCTAGAATGTTATAAAAACATTAGAAAAATATCTAGAAATTTGAGTCTGGAAAAGTATCAGATTAAAGAAAAAATTTTCTCATCACCTCTGATCGGCTTCTCCCTGCTGAAGGAGAGCAGCCCCACAGCATGATGCTGCCACCACCATGTTACACCATGGAGTTGGTGTCCTTCCACGGTTCTGCTCAGCTAAGGAGAACCTTTATGTGAAGTGCTGGAGGTAAACGTGAGGAGCTACACGTGTTAGCATTTAGTTCCTATGCTCCGCTTGTCTGGAACAAACTCCCAGAAAACTGTAAAAGTGCTGAAAGCCTGAGTTCCTTTAAATCAAGATCAGATTGCCTTTGACTGTTCTAGTTTACCTGTTTTACTGAAACATCATTAGTTCAAGTTTGTCGTTTATGTTTGCTTTTAGTTTCTATTTTCCCATGTTTTATTTTGTTTCTACATTTTATTCCAACTTGCTTTTATTCTGTTTCTATTTTTCTATTTTAATCATGTAAAGCACTTTGCTTTGTCTTTGCACTGAAATGTGCTATACAGATAAATTTGCCTTGCCTTGCCTTGGTGCTACCAAGAAGGTCCTGGCTTTTGAATCACATCCTGGGGTCTTTCTGCATAGAGTTTGCGTGTTCTCCTCATGTATGAGTGTGTTCTCCCCGGGTACTCCTGCTTCCTCCCAGAGTCCAAACTCTTAACTACAAGGTCAATTGGTTCATCTTAATTGTCTTTAGCTATTAGTGTGTTCATGGTTGTTTTACCCTTGAAGTATTAGGATATATGGAAAATGGTTAGATGGATGAAGGTAAATTTGATGAAAGACTTCATGCGTCCCAATAAAAGTTAACTTGAGTTGCAGGGACTCTGGTCACATTGTTGTGTTTATTTGACTTTTTCAGAAAAGGCATCGCCTGTTTTCTCCTGGTTTCAATGGTAAGGTCTTTGATGATCAGTAAGCAAGAAGCCTGAACATTCATCAGCACCGCTTCTCGTTTATGTAACATGAAAATGCCCGTGAGCCCAAAAGCACACGTGTTTGTGCATGATGGTGACTCAGAGAGTGTGAGGTGAGTTCACACCTGAGCTCCTCCATACAGAAGATTGGTTCCCACAAAACTGGAGGCTTCACGTCCTCCACATGAGCAGCGGAGATTACCGCAAGCAGGAGAGGGGGAGGACTGATGGACAGAAGAGCTGCCATGCCAGGGAGGAGCAGACTTTTCTGAATAAAATGGAAACTGGGAATAAAATGCCAGAAAGCAGGGAAACATTCACTTGTTTCAACAATTCAGTGGGGTCTCAAAGATGCAGCTAAATTTACACCTGAATCATGTAGAGTAAAATCAGATCTAAAGGAGCACGTCAGAGCCTGGTTGTGTGATTTGATGTTAAACTGTGTGTACAGGCTGCACTCTTTATGCTTCGCTGCTCATTTAGTCCATATATACAGTCTGAATTCACCTCCTCATTCAGGACTTTGTGGGTTTTACAGTAAAGGAACAAACCGGGAATGTTATCATGATACTGTCTTTGTTAGCCAGCTGTAAGAGGTCCTCTTCTCATGCCTTGTGTACAAGTGCATCAGAGTAAATTACAATATCATTTCGAAAAGTAATTTGCTCAGTATGCAGATAAACCCATATATTTATATATACTGTAGAATAAGACGCAAGTTTTTCGTCACTCTCTTATATTATATCAGAGAAGCCTTTTCTGCTTTAGGTCAATTAAAAGTAAAAAAAACAAAAAAAAAAAAAAGGTAATTTGCTAAATGCCCTAATAATAGGAGATATGTCTATACAAATTCAAAAGTTTAAGAATGCCTCCTTAGGATTTGATAGGATTGCCTTTTGAACTGTTTAACCTTGGTCGGATGAATTCAGTCTCCTGCGACAAGATTTTTAGGGTTTGCTGTTTTTTCGGCCCATTCCCACTGACAGAACCAACAAACCAACCTGGGTCTATAGGAAATTAATATTTCCCTCTCAATTAAATCATGGGTTAACTGTGATAAATACATTTTTTTTTAACAAATGAGTTGGGTTTTACTATCAATTTTACCAGAGTTGTAGAGACTGCCCCCTCTGGGTTAGGGGTCAATCTCTGCCGCAAGTAGCAACCCTGTGTCACTGAAAAACGTGTAATAGCCACATTGAGCCACAGGGGGAAATATAGTATTTTTACAGTTTGGCTCCTCAATACGTTTCAGTCTTACGTTTTATTTGGTCAATTCATTTACGTTTTCTTGCAACCGGGTCACGTGACTATCAAGTTTCTCCCAGAGAAAAAAGAACATGGCTGCCGTTACATGTTTTTAATGTGGAAAACTCAACATTTAAAGAAAACATCTGTCCCCCCCCCCCCCAAAATCTTTATTAAAAATTATAAGAACTGCAGAGCAATGGTCTGTTCGCAAGTAATCAAGAACCTTAATCAACACACAATTAATTCAATTCAATTCAATTGTATTTATATAGCGCCAATTCATGAAACATGTCATCTCAAGGCACTTTACAAAGTCAAGTTCAATCATATTATACAGATTGGTCAAAAATGTCCTATATAAGGAAACCAGTTGATTGCTTCAAAGTCCTGACAAGCAGCATTCACTCCTGGGGAAGCGTAGAGCTACAGGGAGAGTCGTCTGCATTGTTGATGGCTTTGCAGCAATCCCTCATACTGAGCAAGCATGAAGCGACAGTGGAAAGAAAAAACACCCATTAAAGGGAAGGAAAATGCTCCAGCAGAACCAGAACCAGGCTTAGTATGAATGGTCATCTGCCTCGACCGACTGGGGGTTAGAGAAGACAGAGCAGAGACACAACAAGAGAGACAAGCAAGCACAGAAGCACACATTGATCCAATAATCTGTTCTACATCAGATGGTAATAGCCGGTGATCTGTCAATCGCAACACAAAGTACCAGGGGGTGTATACTGTTACTCAGTTACTCACTTATAGGGGCTTTTTAAGGAGATGCATCTTCTTTCTTGTGCCATAAACACCCTGTTGCATGTAAATCAGAGGTGCTGGTAAACCAAAATATGAAATGCAGCATTATCTAGCAAGTGAGAATCTAAGTTGCATAATTTTGAAAGGACAGAATGTCACATAACTTTAATCCATTTAAAGCTATGGGGGTTCTGTTTCCTATAATAATACAGGTTAGTCAGGTTATGTGAATCAAACATCACTCTATCACTCACGCAGTCAATGATGGGACAATATTACTATCCCTGACACAAAGCAGTCTAAAGGTCATTTGAGGATAGTGTCTACAAGACGGAACAGAGCAGACTGGACATCTTGATGAAGATTAGATCCTTCAGTGTTTGTAGCAAGATGCTGCAGATCTTAACTGACTTCTTTCGATGCGGAGAAGCAGCAGCTCTAGTTTGGTCTCCCTCTGGTTAACAGAGCTGCTCACCCCATCTCTAAGGCTGAGCCCAGGCCACCCTCCAGATGAAGCTCTTGTTGTTTCAGTCCTCATCCAGACCTTATGACCATATGTATGGGTCAGATCGTAGACGGACCGGTAAATGGAGAGCTTTGATTTTTGGCTCAGGTAGGGTGGTTTGTACATCTGATCAAGATGCCCCTGGGTGCCTCACCGTGGGGGTTTTCTGGCCATGTCCCACTGGGGAAGACCCTGGGAAAGACCCAGAACTTGCTGGAGGGACTATATGGGAGAGAGGGATTTATGGGTTTCCCTCTGGACTTGTTGCTCCGCAATCAGATCTCAGATAATCAGAAGACAATGGATGGACGGACGGACGGACAGACGGATGGATGGCTAGAATAAGAAAACACTCTTAAATAGAACCTGTCTGACAGCACGAAGTAGGCGCTGAGATATCTTAAAAAGCAACCCCTCAAAAATTCACAAACAAGTGAGAAATAAAGTTATTGATTTCTGTCAGCCTGGAAAGATGTATAAAGCACAACAGGAGAAAATCTAAAGCCGGAAAGAACCCTCCTAGGACTGGCAAGCCATCCAAAATTAATCTCAAGATTGCATCAACAATTTATCCAAAAGAACCCGCATTTTCCCAAAAATGTATTTAATTTTGATTTAATTGAAAAGGACACAGCATTAGTAGATATCAGGAAGAGGTACAAATGAAAACATTCCTGAGTTAGCATCTTTTTTTCCTTTAGCAGGTTGTAACAAAAACATCTTAATGATCCCCAAGATCTCAGGGAAAGTTTTCTGTTGTTAGAATGATCTTTTTGGGATTAATTGTGTTTAAAGTTATATTAGACATATACTGAGTAGTTATTAAATGTGTTTGAATTGATTACAGATATATCAAGGATCAATAGTTTTTTTGTTACCATCTGTTACCATAATAAAATTAACTGATTATAATAAGGAAATATACAGATTAGCCTGTGTGATAGCAATCATTTTGAAAGTTTCCTGATATTTCATGGAAACCTCCTTTGTATTCAAGATACAATTCTCTTTGCACTGACACAATCTTCTCAGAGCTGAGAAACAGCAGGGATGTATATTCAAGGTCTTCTCACTCCTGTCTGGAGGTCGATTGAAAATAGTTACACACCTGGAGAACAACACTCGCACTTTTCTAGTACATTCCCCTGAATGAATGTGTGCAGATGCTGGCCTGCCCACAGTGTTTGCATAGAGCCAATTAGACGGCGTTGCATGCCTAAGTCCAGCCTAATGTACGGGGCGTTATCAGCCCGTACATTGAAACGGAGCCGATATATCTGCCGTAAAACTAACGCAGCGTTTCTTAAAGGTATATCATACAGCAAGTTAAACATGGGGTTGGTTGTGTGATGGTCTGGAGATGTTTTTTTCCATCTGGACATGGAGGACCTTTCATAATTGATGGAATGGTGAATTTGTCTCTCTACCAGAAAATCCTGAAGGAGACAGTCTGGCCATCAGTTTGTGAGCCTAAATTCAGTTGGGTTATGCAGAAGAACAATGATTGAAGCACACCGACGCGTCCACCTCTGAAGCCAGGGAGATGGACTGGTCTTGTCAAAGTCTAGACCAGGGGTCCTCAATTCCAGTCCATGATGTCTGGTGTCCTGCAACCTTTATTTGTTACTCTGCTTCAACACACCTGAGTCAAATAATGAGGTAATTAGCAAGACTCTGGAGAACTTGACTGCATACTGAGGCAGTTATTCCGCCATTTGATTCAGTTGTGTTGGATCAGGGACACATCTAAGAACTGTAGGACACCCTTACTGGAGGACTGGAATCGAGGACCACTGGTCTAGACAGTAATCTGGTTGAGATGCTGTGGCATAATCTTAACGTGCTGTTCAAACGCAAAATTTTTAGAAGTTAAAAAATTAACTTATGCAAAGCAATATTCCTCCTCAGTGATGTGAAAGACTAAAAGGTAGTTATTGAAACATCTTGATGGCAGTTTTTGCTGCCAAGAGTGGCACAAGGAGTTAATAGTTTTCTTTTTTACATTGGCCAAGTTCTTTTCCCCTTATTTTTAAACGGTCCAATTGAATGTTATTTTTAAAATGCTTGACATAAAAGCAAAAATAGGACAGTCCTTTTTATGGCCCTCGTTAAAAGATTATTCTTTACGAATAATGATCAGATAAGCGAAGCCTGCCTCTGAACCCTTTTTAACAGCCATGTAACCCATTGAGTGATTTCTCTGAACAAACATGATGGAAGCTGAAAGCAGCATTTCCTCTGGAGTCATGGACGGTTCGTACTGTCCAATCTTTGCTCTCTGGCTGCTCTGCCTCTTTTTTCAGGCTGCATTGAAGCCTGCAGCTGAGGACGGGCTCTCTCTGTGTGTGCTCAGATATATTTATATTTTTCTATGAATGTGTGTGTTATGCAACTTCCTCTTTGCTTTGTCTCATGCGCTCGCAGCACTTTGCTGGCCTGTGTAGAGTCAGAGGTCGATGCAGACTCAAGCTCACGTTAATCATCTCTGTGAATTCAAGCCTTTCCTCCATCTTTATATTCAGCTTCTGCTGCCAAAAGCCTCTGTCATGTCCACAGCTGAGCCTCACTGTCACTTATTTTATTTCTGATAGTCATGTTTTAATAGTTCGAATCAGGCTTTGTGTGTGTGTGTGTGTGTGTGTGTGGTTATAGGCTCATAATTACTCACTGATATTTCTTCTGTCATGCAGAGGAGTAGATACTCGTCGGATTAAACGCATTAATGTGGATAAAAATAGCAAAATTATGGCACACCGTTTGAAATGACGTGGACATTATATGTCACATAGCAACTGCTCGGACTGCAGTTTGCTTTAGTCATGGATGCTTTCCAATCGTCTCTCAGCTCTCAGTGAAATGAGATGTCGCTCATACTCACAGCTGCAGATTTTGATTTCTGTGGCCGCAAAAAAAAAAAGTTTTATAATCTCTTTTCACAAGTTTTGGAGGACACAGCTTAAGGTTTGGGCTCAGATCTTGCTGTCGCGTCAAGACTTTTCAAGGTCAGAAAAGTCAATCAGACAACAAAACTTTAAGAGAAAACATTATAGAAGAAAAGTGTAAATGAGGTATTAACTTTTTCCAAAAGAGGCTATTCTCTTAATCTAAACTATTGCCAGAGCTCTGTAAGCAGGAACCCATTTTGATCCATTGGTACAAACATATATTAGTTAGTGAAAAATAGTGGAACGTGTCAGAATGTTTTTTTTTTTTTTTCCAATTTCAGAAAAAACAACAGGAAAAATGACCCAAATGTCTATACAGATATTACAAAGAAGGATTACGTTAAGCACTTTGTAGAAAATTTGGAAACATTACATTAACATTCATTAACATTAAAGCAGCAAAGTGTAACATTTAGCCACTAGGGACGCTAGAACTGTAACTTCCAGGTTTAGCACCCCTGAAGGCCGCCAGCAACACTGCACTGTCACCAAAATTAAACAGTCTCCCTCTGTGTTTTGGAATCTGATAGCAGACCAGTTTGGACCAGCAGAATGAGAAGTCATGGAGTTACTTCTAAAGACAAGACCACATTCACCCCTTTAGATTAAAACCTACATCAGAGTCTGATTAGGTGTCATATCTGTTTTGTTTTGTTGTTACAGTGAGCTCAGACTGCTTTAACTTAGAATGGGTGAGGTCACATGACCTATTCAGTGACAAATCCGACCACTTTAGTGTTTTTGTGTAGGGCAGCCTGTACAGAGCATTGATATGCTCCAAGTGCTTTATATTGACCAGAAAAATCATTAAATTTATCTCATATTAAGCTAATAATTGGGTCAAAACTTACATATTGCTGCTTTAAAGGAGAAGTCCGGTCAAAATCAGAATTCAAACCACTGAAAGTACTTTAAATACAAAACTACTACATACTGTGCAAAAAATTATACGTTTTTTTAATTATGAATAATTTTCATTTAATCATGTTTATGTGGAGGAATCCATCTTGGTCAAGAATAGTACTTTCACCTCCCATTTTTTGACGTCACTCGGCGGACCCGCAGTTGAGCAAGTTTCAATGCTCTGTTTGTCACGGCGCACTATTTTCCAACATGGCGACGACTGGTGCTCTGTACAAGCAGAGAGTGACGAAGTACTTAGTGACAGTGATGAGAGTTCTGTGGAGCTATCATCATCTGATAGCAATATGGATTTTTTTAGAAGAGTTTCTTGACAGAAACCGGACTTTTGACGGAATCCAGCGTACCTATTTCCAGTGCAAACTCAGTCGGGTCCTACAGTATATATGTATACACGCGTGTGTGTGTGTGTGTGTGTGTGTGTGCGCGCGCTCCGCCGCAGCACGGCGCTGCACGCTGCAGCGGAGCGCACACACACACACACACACACACAGCGGAGGAGAGATCGCTGAAGTGACTTAAGTTATATATTTGCCCTCTAGTAAAAAGGGCAGGTGGTCATTATTGTATAAATATTAAAATATAAGAGCGTTCCAGCACATGCTGGGGCGGAGGGATACCACATCACATGCGGTATCCCTCCGCCCCTCTGCTCGGTGACCATCCCCGCAAATTCTAAATAAAAAATTCTAAAATAAAAAATAACTTACCGAAAATCCTCGCTCTCATGTCATGTTCAAAACATTCTTCTTCAAAATGGTCGCTGCATATGACGTGTTTTCTCTCTGACCAGAAGTTAGATGGTAAATCCGTTCTCTTCAAGTTGGCAATTCAGCAACGAGCCCAGTGGCTCATGAATCAGAAAGTTGAAATAAGCAATGTTTTTTCCACTTTTACCAGTTGTGTTGGAACATCCGATGGCCATGCACGTGGGCATTGTTGCTTCAGCAATAGCTCTTGGGAATGTCAGCAGTGAAGTCCTCTGGAAATCCGAAAAAATTATTGATGATCGCAGCTGTGTAGAACGGCTCCTATTGACTTTGCATGGAAAGCGGAGAGAAATGCTGTCGCCGCTTCCGCTTTTCCACGCCCCAGGATGTGATGTCAAACGCCCCTTACTGCCCAAATATGGGCAGTAATGTCAGCCCCCATACACAGTGATTCAGACGACAATTTATGTTTTTATTTTCTTATTGATTAAAGATAAGTTCATTAAATAACCACAAACGTATTAGTTTTAGTTATAGCTAATGATACCCTGATTTTTCCTTGTTGACCGGACTTCCCCTTTAAAATATTTTTCTATAACATTGTTAAAATATAAGTTAAAAAATGTGGCTCCTATGTTTCTCAGCTTTCTTATTACATAAATGACAGAAGTGATATTAAAATGGATATGCTAATAGGAGATACAGATGTCTTTAATCCACTGTGGCAGATTGTAAATATCTGTCACTTCAACTAAATAGTTTGAAAATATAGATTGGAATAAAAAAAAATTTATTGTTACAAAAAGGTATGGGTAGGTTTGAGATCTATTTAACTTCTTAAAGCAGTACCATGTAAGTTTTAACTGAAGTATTAGCTTAATATGAAATATGTTAAATAATTTGTCAGGTCAATAAACAGCCCTTGGGGCGTATCGATGCTCCATGCAGGTTGCCCCTCTCAAAAACTCGCCTATGTAATTTGAGAGAGTCGGATCCGTCTCTGATGGTGACCTAGAGCGCCGCTTTAGGTTTATTGGTTTCTGTCATACTTTGTTTTCAAACTCATTTGTGTAAACTTTGTTCTTCTTCAACATTTAAAGTAACAAGTATTATCGATTAAAAAAAAAAAGTGCTTTGATAGAGGAAGAAATTAAAAAACTATTCCTGCTTCTGCATTAGGGCAGATGTCTCTAACCCTAAATAAACTATTCAGCTATATCAATATCAATATTTTGGCTACAATTTCAACACGTTTTGTAAGATACAGACATAATTTGTCACAACATCATGCAAAATAGCAAGCAGAAGGATGAATTACACATTCTGCAACATACTCTAAGCCCTATAGTGGGTTGTTTTCACCTGCATCAAAATTACTACTAGTTTTTGGGGTACTGTATCTAGCCTTTGAGAATCAGACATTTTGTTCAAATAGTAACTTATATAAAGATAAAGAAATAGAAGCACATTTGACTCTAAATGGGGTATAGGTACTATGCCTCAGTTAGGGACCAATCTGAATAGGTTGTGAAATTACCAGATCAATAATGTTTCCTTGTAAAAGAAACGGTAGAGAATATAGAAAAGATAAAAATCTAGCTAATGAGACAAAAGTATTGCAGCATTTGAGAAAAAATTATCCCAAAGGATTTTTGGCTCAGTGATAATGAATTTTAAACCCTACCGGATTAGCATTCAATGAGAAAACTGAGAAATAAATGAGATTTTAATATTTTTTTTCTGTAACTGAGCCTCTCTGGTTGGATTTTTATTCAGCTGCCAACAGCAGACGGTTGTTTCTAATTTGAATCAGCAGCCAGTTCAACGGATTACACGGCAGCCGGATCTCTGCCAGAAATCCTGCTGACTGGACGCTGTCCAGTCCTCCTGAAAAGTCCTGTTAGATTGGGCTAATTGATAGATCCGGCAGATCATAACCATTTCATCTTAGATATCCAGATGCTTTTGTGGAAAATGTTGTCACACTTTCAAAATATTGAAGAATTCCCATTTTATTGGGAAGTTTTTAAAAGTAATTCTGCTGTACCTAAACCAAACTTTTATTTACTTGGAAACAAACTACAGCAGCTGGTGATCCAAAAGTCTTTGAAAGCAATAAATCAAATATAAGTCGGTTTTTAAAACTTCTTTATATCATTTCATTTTAGACCAAATGTAATTGGAATTATCTACAAACAAGGTGGGAACATCAATAACGATCGATCAAATTATCAGTCAGAACTAGTTGTTTAGAAATTTGTTTCCAAGCGATATGCAGATATGACTAAAGGCTGGTTGGACGTTCTAGTGGAATGGTAACATTGAGTTAAAATACCACAGTGACACAGTTTTTACACAGACGTTTACAACAAAAATGTTTAATAAAGAGAACTTAGATAAGCTTAGTCTGTATATTTTAGCTAACAATGATAGATTGTCAGCTAGATTTAAAAAAATAAAATAAACAGTGCCTTTTATCTTTGAGTGGATCAGTTAAAACATTAAATATTTACAATCTGTACTAATGCATTAAAACAATCTGCATCACCTGCTAAAGTACCAGTTTCAGTTTTGTCACCTAAGACAAGAAAAGATTAAATAGATTTTTCGACTTTCATTTTGAAATTGGTATTTTACAGGAAACCATTGCCCCATAATTTTTAAGTCTTGCATATTACTGATCATGCAGTTGTATATCCTGATGTGCTGTTAAAATGAATAAAACCAACTTGGTGTTCTAGTTATTATGTTGCTGTCTTTATAATGCTGCAATCCTTTATTATTTTGATCTTTGATCCCTGGAAAAAATAATAATACACACACTCTTTAGTAAATAATAGTTTTTAAGTAACTGTCTTTATTGCACAAAATATTAGATAATTTTCCCGTTCTGCTCTTCATAGAGTTTTATAAATGGGTTGATTGTTGAGGCCATCATGTTGGTTGTAACTTGCCAACTATTGTTGATGAATTGTGCTCCATAAGGGGAAATATTAATAAAAGCCTAATTTATCTTTGTTTTAAGCAAGACAAAATCTAGAAGCATTCTTTTAGCCAGCTGTATGGCGGGGGAGGGTTGTATTACTCTGTGGCTCATGCAGCCGTTGAATACTCTGGTCTCTCCGGAAATCTCATCTATGTAACTTGAGAGGTTTCGATCCGGCTCTGAATAGGCCATGGCCATTACTTTATGGCAGTCTGAGCTTCCCTTAAACATGAGAGCTACCCTTACATGCTTCTACTTTTCTCATCCTCGCCTCAAAGTTAGTCATGCCCATGGTTATTATTACAAAATACATATAGTTCACAAACCTGCATGTCAGCTCTTCTCCTTTGTGGAAGTTCCTGCAGCCTTTCATAATCAAATAAGTGAGCCTGTGCTCTGCTCCATCTTCCTTCTCCTCAGCTCCTGAAGCGCCTACCTCTTTTTCCCTCTGGATCTGCCTCATCCTTTCCCTATTTCAATAGGAGACTCTGAGGATAATCTAGATGGGTGAATGTGTCCTTCTCTTTACTAATAACTCTGACTTTTCAGTATGCTGGTCCAAAGTGGTCCGCTCTTAGATTGCAAAACACAGAGGGAGACTGTTTCATTTTGCCAGTGGTCTCAGGGGCGCTAAACCAGGAAGCTAAAGGCCTAGCGCTCCTAGTGGCTAAATGTTACACAGTGCTCCTATAAGGTAATCTAATTCTTTAGCACTATGCTCCCTAAACAAAGCCACACTCTCAGACTTGATCTTCAGCTGAAAAGTTAAGGAGTACCATATTGCAGTGGTAAGGCTCCGCCATTTTTATAATCAATGCCAGAAGTACGCACCGGAAGTATAACGAAATTGCTGACAGAAAAGAAAAAAACGTCCAGCCTTTGTTTATTAGTTTGAGTATTATTTGACTTTTTGCCACAATACGACGCAAACCTGGCTATAGGAGGGTGTTTGACTCAGTCCTCCAGCAAAGATCTGGTAGCTGTGTTGAATTGAGGTTGGATCACATGTACACTGTACAAAAGACTGTTATTTTGCCTGTTTTCAGCTCTTTAGGTAAGCCTGTAGTTTGAAGTGTTTTGTATTTCTTATTTAAATGATAAAAATCACAATAATGATGAAGGATGAAGTGGGAAAGACTAGCGTTGTGAAAATCAGAAAGGTAGGGGGGAGCGAGGTTGAATTCTGAATCACTTGCAGTACTTATATCAAGTATCAACAAACTTAGTGCAGATTACAAATATATATATATATATATGTTCAGAATCCACCAATACAGTATAATCCTGCCCACAGCCGGTGATAGCAACGCGTAGCTTTTGCTATCACATCTGTTATGTCTGAATACAGGATTGTCACGAGTGTCACTATCCAATTAAGCGCACCTTCACCAGATTAACTTGTTGTTATCTCAAGGCGCCTGCTGCTTATGATATTTTCATTTATTACTGTGATTGGCTAAAACCAACAGTTTGGTAGGCTCCATTGAATCTGGTAACAAATTCAATGGAGCAGTCCCAGATTGATAAAGTACAGAACTTAGTGCTACACATGATCAATCTGGCTGGCCAGGTTAAATAAGAGTGTTTGTTCATTGAAAGTTTGTAATCTGCACTAAGTTTGTTAGGGTAATGCGGTCCTGTTCTGAGTATCTGTGGAAGCTACCTGCTGTCCATTTAACATCACTTATTGAGGGCTATAGGCCTGTGTATATGATTCAGTACATGTCCAAAGTTCATATTTCTCCAACAAAAATACCTCAATACAATGTTTGTGTGATGTATACTTTATGTTGACTGAATTACAAGTAGATTTGGTAGTTCATCTATGTGTAATTAGACTGTACATTTTAGGGCTAGCTAATTACCAGGCTTTAGTAATCTTTATTCCTATGTGGAAATTTAAGTTCCATTATAGTGAGAAGAGTTTACATAGACTTGTACTCATACTTGTTTGATTCTCTTGTAGAAAACCACACACATGCTCCATCTATGTTAATGCTCTTGCACAAGTCTAGGTAAAGATAATATCAAAGTGAAATCCTGAACACTCCCTTTTTGTCTCACCTGAACATTTATAATTAATGTCCTGACTTGACACCCTGAAGTAATTGCTAATCCATTTACAAAACAGTTAGTCCTCATTACACGCACCACAAAGGAACCCCACCAGAGTTTGTGTGGAAACGTACACCCCCTCCAAACAGCTAGATATAATTGTTTTAGTCTGGACTGTAGTGCAAACGAGCTGGACCAAGGGAGGAAACTAACCAGAGTTCATTTTAAACGCCTCAGGTGTGAAAAAGGTTTTTGTTTTAGCCCTTATTTCTCCTTTAATGGTCATTTTGCCCCGTTTTGTACCTTTGTAGTTTAGGTTGTTGTGTATATGAGTTTTGGATACGAAATAGAGTCACCTGCTTTGATAACAAGAACAATTAGATTCACTTTATTTAATCTTCTCATAGTTTAATGTAAGGAAGTGTGTTTTTTGACTTCAATAAATGATATCAGAAGACTATCATTCTAAAGATAGTGTAGTAAAAAGTCTTCCAAAAAAATCAAACTTAACTATATCACTTTTTATGGCTCTTCATCTCCATAATTCATCAAACTACTTAACTGCAAAATAAATAAATAAACTTATTTTGTGTTGTGTCTGTAATGAAGTTATTGATAAATGATATTCTATGTGAAAGCCTTTAAATACCCCAAATTACATTCAGTAATGACATAACGTAAGACGCTTGTCTAAATTAAGGGTAATACAGCATAACTTGGTATTTTTAGTTTGTTGTCATGGTTTTAGGTCTTGAAGATACCAATGCAAACTGAAGGCAGAAAGTTGGATAAATACGTTCAGAAATTAAATAGGTCCACAAAAATAGGCAGTTATAATTATCGAAAGGATTAAATTATAAAAATGTCTGATTAAAAAACATATGCAACGAGTGTGGAGTAATTATACCCTGGGAATCTGCCACCCCCATCACCTACTACAGCGCGATTTGGGAAAACATTAAGGACCTGACCTTTAAAGATTCCAAATAAGGACCGCTAAATTTCGTAGGAAAGAAAAACAAGCAAACAAAAAGTGGCCGTGTTGCACCTGATCTTCAAAGATTGTGTCCACAGTGGATAAGAAGTACAAAACAGATTTGGTCCGCCCAATTTAAATGAGTAAATTGTGTCTACTGCTGGCAGTTTGGGATCCAATCGTTTACATAATCACTCCAGACATCCAAGTACGCGCAAACCGTTCTGTACTTCTGCTATTTAACTTCTTCTTAGAAACAATATTAATTAGGCTATTATTAAAAAATAGGGAAAAAGGGCTATTTTGTCTGCAAAACAGAAGAAATTTGTTTTATTTTATATCTTAGTTTAATCAGAAAATATTACAGCTGACATCAGATTTATCCCTGTTTATCATTTTTCTACTGGTTCATGTGTCAGTGATAAAGGCCATGTCAAAGGCGACAGCTGAGCACAGCTTCTCCAGCCCTGTTGACTGAAACCTCCCTCCAGTCTTTGAAGGTAATAATGATAACTATTTTTTTTAATAGTAGATCTGTCCCCCATTGACCGCCAGATATAGGCAACATATTATAAACCAAGGAAGCCCCAACATAGTTTAATATACAGTGCTTCGATCGTCTGCAAACCTGCACGAATAAGCCAGAATGGATGATGGATGGAAGTTACAGTATTGGAATAATGAGAGAGGATGTTATGGATAACTCTTGGACCCACTTTTCTAAAATGACAACCAGCCCAATTAACAGGAACAGTGGAAATGTCCCCGTTTAAAATGTACAGATATTTGTCTGTAATTTCATCCCTTTACGAATGAATACTAGGGCTGAAGTTGCCCAACATGGTAAAATTGTTTTATCCCAGGGTTTAACGCCTTTACAGCCGGAAGTATGTTCTTAGGAGGTGGTTAGCATTCAGCTTTTTTACAATTTACAATAATGCCACAATGTTTAAGATCCGGTTGGATATTTGTCACCTAAGTTTAAATGCATGAAGATTAATGCCACGTGTCCCCACCCGACCCCACCCCACGCATGCGGTCTCGCAGGCGCTGCATCTCTCCGAGGCAGCCATCCTTTTTCTCACTAATATTATTCCACTGTTGTTATTTAAGACAGCCCAAATATGTTCACATGCAGAGAGACTCTCTGTCATGTCATTATACCAATGCCTCCTTTCTGGCCACAAGGGCCGCAGGTAATTTTTGCGTGCGACTTTGCACCTGAGTTTCAAAGGTACTAAATATAGATGCCAAAACAGTGTCCACCATTAGTTTCAGCTTTTATAAAGCAATGGTAAGTATTTAAATCTGCATATCCCCCTCCCACAAATTTGTGCGGTTTGGTCGATAGCATGCGATCTGCATATTCATCAAGGCACACATGCAAAAAAGTTTCCTCCCACTGTTCTGCTCATTATATAGACGCAAATTGCTTGGCTCCTGGTTTGAAGAGCAGCTTTGAACACACTAATTAGTTTGCACCTGTTTTAATGCGAACAAACCTTTTGAAGATCAGGCCCTGAGTTGCAAAATTTCCAGGAGTAGTGTAGATTAAAGAAGTACTCAGAAACACAGCAACTTGGACTCGTTCAGCATGAGGTTAATATGATTGACAGCAACATTACCTGATCCCTCTAATCTAAGCAGCAAGATGGGGCACCTTCTCAACACGTGGGGTTACCCCTATTCTTGTGCCACCCTGGGCAACTGCCACAATAGCCCCTATCAAAACTCTTCACTGAGTCTATACATTTGTTTTTCCACCCTCGTCTCCAATATAAGGTGTCCAAAAAGCATTGAAATTACTTACTTTCGAAGCTTCATTAATTAAATAAGCTGAGATCTAGGAATGACTTCACACTAGACAGAGCTTGTTCTATCTGCAAGTCGGAAAAACATTGGGATTCGCCAATTGTTGTTAGGCTAATTTGTATTCGCAAAAAAAAAAAATTAGAATGATCACAAATAAAGGTGTGTACCATGATTGCTTTAATGCAATACAAAAGAGCAGGACTGCTAATAAATTACTTATTCCTCCAACTCATTACATTTAATATTTGTTCCAGCCATGATATAATATATACAGAAGTCAGAGCTGTTTCACACATTTGCCTTTTTCATTGATTTTTATTTTAAGTGTCCTGTCATGGCAGCTCAGCCTTTCAACGTTGTTGGTCGCGTTATTATGTCAGAGGTAAATTTGTTTTACAAAATAGGAAAAATAAGATTTTCCCCTAATTTCATACCTAACTTAATTAAATTAATGTCAAAATAGCCTATGTGTGGTTCGGGCAGACAATTGGACAGGCAGCAATGATTAGCGTATTATTAGACAAGGAAGAACAAATAAATTGAGTCAGAGCAAATCAGTGGAATTATACCAACAATGACAAAACATAATAATAATAATGAATTATAAAATACTTAGTTTTGACCTTCTTTGTTTTAATTGATTTTATTATGTTTAGACTTTTATTGTTCCTATGCCATATTTATTAAATATTCTTGCTTTTTTTACTGTATGTTTTTTTTCTTTATTGATAAAGTTGGTTGTTATAGTAAAAGGAACCGTAGAAGGGGGTGGAGGCGACCCCACCAAGTTCAGAAGAAGCCACCAACATTTCAAACGTGGACTAAACCCTCCAAAGCACCCACGCAATGCAACCAAAACTGTTCTTGTACCATAAAGACCCAACATCAGACTCCAATCCACCAGAAGAAGTCATACCGATTATTGGAGAGTGCTTCACTGGAAATATAGATATCACAAGATCTGGTCTCACAGCTGATATTAAATAATATCTACGATAAATATATGGAAGTTTGTCTGAAAAGCTCATTTTCAGCTGACAAAATCTGAGTTTATTTAATTTGGAGACAACATCTGTGCTGTTAGTTCAGCTCCTTTCCTTTGAGACTTTCTACTGCCTCTCTTCTGGACTTGAGAGCACTCACATGGGTTTACATGCATAACCAAGCCTACAGACACATTTACAGTTAATTTTAGAGCAAGAGAAAGAGATGTTTAATAAGAAGAACAGGTCCCCATAAGGATAGCAAAGCACAAGGAAGGGGAAAGTCTTTTACATGCTAAACGTTGTCCCAATACTCACATAAAAACAGCTGAAACTATAAATTCTTTACGTTGTTTTACTAAATGAATATACAACTGTCAGTTATAAACATACTAGAGTACAAGTAAGAAGTAGAACGTGGGTTTACTCTGTGATTTCTCATGAAAGGTGACAAAAGATGAAGGCTAACATCTGCAGGACAGGTTTTCATCCTGCAGCTTCCTGATCAGCCGTGAAGCTCAAAGGCAGTTTTCTTTATGCAAAGAAAGGCTGAAAGTGGATGACTTGATGAGTAAACGGGAACATTTATATAATCTAGCCGGATACAGGCAGCGAGGGGACCTGGATCGCTCCCAGAAACTGACAGAAGTGTCCCTGAAAGGTTCATATGGAGGTGGAGGCAGCTGATGGATGATGACAGAAACATGAAAGCTGCCGAGACGATTAAAGACAAATTCAACAGCAGGTTGACATTTTTAGACAGAGCAACAGCCTGGCAGGGAGATTTATTGATTTCATTAAATGAATATGTGTCATATATTTACAAAAATATCCAATAAATTAGAATATTTGTTCCTATCAGGTTAATTTTCAGATTAAAAGTACCTTTTGAAAATAACAACAATTAAGGAGTTACTAAACGTACTTTCCACTAAGCCCATATTTCTTTGTTGAAATGTTTTTTTCTGGCTTGATGTCATATTCTGGTCTTTAATGTCATGTTTGTATTAGTCTTAAGAAGAAAATCCTAATTAGCAGACATAATGGCTTCAAACATCAGTCAGCATGTAATTAACCTATATAATGTGTTTTGCTTTGTGAATGTAGACACTGAAATAAATGAACCTTTCAGTGTTATTCTAATTTATTGAATATGTCTGTTTAAACCCCGATGGATTCAACCAACTCTCACTTCACAGCCTTGATTTAGGTCTCAGTTGACATCTTGCCTGTGTTAAATGAGCTATATGTAATAATGACACTTAGTGGTTAAAATCATACGTAATACCTTTCACGAAGAGCCGCTATTTACTCAACCATGCGTTGTTGCTGTGAAATGTCACTAAATTTTTACTAACACAGGACAGGTATATGATTTTGTATTCTCCTTTACTTCAGGTCTGCTTCTCTCACTGGCTTCCATGTTAGTTTGCAGGTGCTCTTTTGTCAAGATAAAATACTAAATGCTCCGTTCTGGGTTTTGGGAACTCTGGGAACTTTAATATGATTGGCTCAGGAACCAGGAAGTAAACACAGTCTACACTAAAATAATTCTGGACTGTTCCTCTAGGTTTGAAAGGAGAAAAACCTGAATAAGGCATTGTTGATAAAGACAGATTGTTTATAGGGAATGTTACTTCTATCCTGGGTGACAAATGAGAATGATTTAGGCTGATTTTACAGTAAATGTCTTATAGCTCCATTAAGATTGTAGCATGAATTTGGTTCAGCATACTCGGTAAAAGATGCACTTTTGTAAAACTTTCCTTTACGTTCCTGTAAAGCAACCTGGTAGTTTTCTTGGAGTAACCTGTAATTTCCAAGAAAGTAACCTGTAAGTTTTGGTAAAGTATGTTTCCACCTGTAGGACCCAGTAAAGTGTCCTGTACGTTCCCGGCAGCCAGCCTGTGAGTATTGTAATCCAGTTCTTGAAAATAACTTGCAGGTTTTAATAAAGTATGGCCTGCATTTACGTGGTGCCATGTACATTTGCCTTTAGAGCATTAGGGACTGAATAAAATGGACAAATCATCAGTTCATGGTCCAGTTATTTGTTTTAAATATAGTTGACTTGTGATTTGCAGCAGAATCTTGAACAATAAAAGATTTATCTATATCAGAACAGAGTCTGAAGACATCTAGTGAAGATCCAGCCAATCTAGAACATCAACAACACACAAGGTGGAAGCAGGGAAGCCAATGATCCAGCATCTACAGCGATGTTGTTTCTGACAGCTTTGGACATGATCGTACAGAGGAAAGAAAAAACATGACGTCTGGACCGAACCGATTAGAGCCTGGCATGTGTTGTTTTCCTTGCACTTCATCAGTCGGATCTGAACCACACGTTCTTAAGTCACTTTCCAATGTTTCCATCAAAAATAATTTAAAGAAAATCTCCTGCGTGTGAACAATTGAAAAGTCTCCTCTCTAAATGACGGGAATTGTTATTTGATAGCAGTTTGCTTCACTCAATGCTCTATAAATATCCAAAGTGTTCCGGGTTTTAAGACGCTTCTGTCCCAGCTCGGAGCACTTGGAGGTCTCTGAGGATAAAAGTGCAGGAAGCTCCCATCTGCTGCAGGGAAAACGCCGTGACAGCTGACGGCTCGACGGGCCTGCAGACTCCATCTGTCCTCTGCAGCTTCGGACCAAAGTGAAATGGAAAAACAAATCCACTTTCCACCGGTTGTACTTTGTCTTCTTTCTACCAACCTAATAAATAGATGTGTCAAATATTTTTTATTTTCTGATTATAAGATATATCTGTCATAATTATTTGAGGTTTTTGGCGAGATTTATTTGGATTTACAACCTGCCTGACATCGTCTCTGGGCCTTTGTGGCCGCCATCTTGCTCAGGGATTCTGACTGCATCTTTGTGGGTGAAATAGTTCATTCTGTGCCGTGTTAGGATGTTTCAAAGATCAATTTAAAGACAGAATAGCAGAAAGAAAATCTTCCAAGCGGTAAGCATGAGATTACCCGACAAATTAATAGTTATTAGCAGTGTTTTGGTTCTTGTCGTTAACCAGGATGGACCAGCATGCTCATCATTTGCCTGAGCCCAAATAGACATGAGTCATTTCATAAAGTCGCTTGGAAAAGTATTTAACATTATTTTGATGGGATTTCATAGTGAAAAAGTATTTATTTCACATATTTATTTTCTTTTTGTTTTATATCACCAAAAAAAAAACAACATTAATATATAATGAAGATAAGTTGAGTAAATACAAAGTTATTTATTGAGGAAAGAAGGCTATTTTAGACCTGGTCCTATGTGAAAAGTAATCCAACCCTAAACCTAATTACTGATTGTGCCATACTTAGGGTAGACAACTGTCATCACATGTATGTGATAACTGACTACGAGTCTTTAAAATACCCAGGTCTGCTTCACAGAAATGTTGAATCCAGCTACATTAAACGATTTTCAACATGCTAGACAGCAGAATTCAATGTTTCACGAATAATTGCAGGTCGTCCAGGTCCTGAAGCAGCAAAGTGTCCCCAGATGATCACACCACCTCCCCCATGTTTGACTGTTGGTATGCTTTTTTCCAAAATGCTGTGTAAGTTTCACACCGGCTGAACCTTAAAATAAAAGTTGCACGAGTTCACTAAATATGTTCAAGAAAGCCTTGGATATCATAAAATAATATTTTTTTGTTATAATTTTTTTTTTACAAAGGTAAGACGGGTCTTCGTTATGGTTCTCACTGTGGTTGACCATGTTCTCAGCTGAATTCCTTCAGATTGTTTATGATTTCAATAATTTTTCTAAAACCAAACCAGTTTGGTTATCTTCCTCCTTTAAAAAAATGAAACCATCATTTTAAAACTGTACCTTATGTTTACTTAGATTGTCTTTGATATTAAAATATTTTTTCACAGCGCAGTAAACCTACGTAATGCATAATTGAGAAGTGGAAGAAAAAATGGTAAATGGTTTTAAATATTTTTTTAATGAATAAGCATTTACAGCCATACATGTGTTTGAATAAGCTCTGTCCCGAATTGAAAACATGCAGAAATTATAAAAAAATTATTTTCCAGAGAAGGAAGAAAATGGATTTAAATTCACAACCCTGTCAGCACAGGAGAAATGTTAATATAAAAATTATATAGCCTTGACTAGCATATAAACTTCAGCGGCATCGCTTTCTTAATTCATGGGTTTCAATACGAGACGTCCGTCCACCTTCTGCTGGTATAAACAGCTTCAGCTCTTCTAGGAAGGCGGTCCACAAAGTTCTGGAGAGTTTTTGTTCTTCTAGAAGCGCATCCGTGAGGTCAGACACTGATGTTAGACTAGAAGGCCCGGCTCGCAGTCTCTGCTCTAATTTATCCCAGAGGTGTTGAGATCAGGACTCTGTGCAGGCCACACCAAACTCTCTTCTATGTCTCTATGGACAAGCTTTATGCTCTGGTGCAGAGCCATAAAGTGGTTAGATAAGTGGTGCTGCCTTGACCCAGTGCAGGTAGTTGGAGACAGAAAGCCTATGACAGTGCCCCCCCCCCCAAAGCATGAAGCGGTTGCAGGGCTGAAAATCTCCTTCAGTGACAGACTCCTACGTCCTAAATGCATAAAGGAGCGTTAACGCAGCGCCTTTCTTCCAGCTGCTGTCAGACTTTCCAACCAACTCAATAACTGCTTTATATCCCTGCTGATTTTGCACATTTTTCTTATTTTTGTAAAAGGTCTGTTGTTTTTTATGCATAAGTATACATGCAGTTTTTATATATATATATATATATATATATATATATATATATATATTTTGAATTATCCTTCTCAATTGCACACATCTTTAATCTGAGAATGCTATATTTCTAATAACTGCACAGTATTTTTTTTTCTTATGTGGTAAATGTCCCCCTACTCTACTCTCATCCTCATTTTCTTTAAATAATATTTACCTTTGAATCTGCATACTTTCATTTTCCTTTCACTTTGCTGCCGATAGACCTGAATTTTCCCACTGGGACAATAAAGGATATTTCTATCGTATTATATTTATAATGAGTTTAAAAGACACACAGGTGAGGCTGTTGACTGATTTGTTTGAAATGGTTATATTTTAATTTGAGGTACTGGAGAAAACGGAGCTTAGTACAAATGCATGAAAAATGTTATGGGGCACTTTTTAAGAAAATCTAGTTGTTTCGACTTAAATTAGATGGATTGAATGTTTCTTATTATTTTGTTGTGTAAATTGTGTCAAATGTGAATGCCTTAAAAGTCAAAACCCAGTCTCTGTAAGTTGAAAAAGGAAGCCCTTTAATTGTTTTCATGAAAAACTCTTAAAGAGGAAACATCCTCATGTTTGGAGCTGTGTGAATGTTCTTTCTGAGCGTAAATGAGACGGCTGTGTAGGACTAACCTGGTATCAGAGATGACTCCTCCACATGCTCTCTGCTCTGTCGTCTCTTCTTTATTTTCTGTCCATTTTTTTCCCCTTTGTGAAGAAAAGGTTTTTCAGTTTAAATGGATCGGATATGAACAAGGCTGAGGTCCACCCTCAGGGGAAAAAAATAATGTTTTTCAATTCTTCCATTAAACGCGAGGGTCTGCATCTCAAAAATAGACTCTATCCTTCCAAAAAAAAAAAAAAAGAAGAAGAAATAAACACCAAATCCATCCGGATGTGGGGAGTATGTACACATCTGCTTGATGTAAACATCATGACCAAAGTGTAGGAAGAAACAAAATCTTTTATTTTCTCTTTCTCCCACTACATTATGTACACAGAGTGGTTAATCCTTCGCCATGTCCAGTAATTATCCCGAGTCCTGATTGTCCCTGATTATCCCCAGCAGAGGCCTGATGTCCCATTTCCCACTAATTCATCCTGCCGCCCGCAGAGTTCTTGTGGTGGAGGTTCTCCTGCAGGTTTAAAGGGCCGCTCTGCTGCATGCATGCACTGATGGGGGGTGGGATTGAAGTGTGCTTGTTGTGTTTTTCTCAGTTTGAACTGAGTTCGTGGCTCAGACGGAACCAGAGTCGCGCGGCGCTACAGGTCCGTCTCCCGAGTATCCAGGCAGAACGCGTAAAGGGATTTTTTGAAGTCCAAGCTGCTGTTGGCTTTGATGTTGGCCTTCTCCGCCGAGGCGCCGTCTGCCGCGTTCTTCTCCACGTCCTGGGCCTCCTGAGACCTGCTCTCTTTGCGCTTCACCTCTGGGCTCTCCGGCCCACCACTGGGCTCGTCCTTCAGGCTGGACTGGTCCTGGTCCGTCTCCCGGTGGTAGAAGTAGTTGAAGTTGGACACGATGACCGGCACCGGCAGCGCGATGGTCAGCACGCCGGCGATGGCGCACAGGGAGCCCACGATCTTCCCCCCGACCGTTATCGGCCGCATGTCCCCGTAGCCCACTGTGGTCATGGTGACCACGGCCCACCAGAAGGCGTCCGGGATGCTGGAGAAGTGGGACTCCGGCTCGTCCGCCTCTGCGAAGTACACGGCGCTGGAGAAGAGGATGACCCCGATGAAGAGGAAAAAGATGAGCAGGCCCAGCTCCCGCATGCTGGCCTTTAGCGTCTGACCCAGGATCTGCAGCCCCTTGGAGTGCCTGGAGAGCTTGAAGATCCGGAAGACCCGGACCAGACGGATGACCCTGAGGATGGCCAGGGACATGGCCTGCTGGCCGTTCTGGTGCTCTTGGCCCTGCTGCTCCGCCAGCTCCGTGCCCAGCGTGATGAAGTAAGGCATGATGGACATGATGTCGATGATGTTCATGACGGTCTTGGAGAACTCAGACTTGCTGGGGCAGGCGAAGAAGCGCACAAACAGCTCGAAGGTGAACCAGATGACACAGGTGGTCTCCACGATGAAGAAGGGGTCGGTGAAGGTGAGGGAGGGCCGCGGTGCCGTGCTGTTGTCCAGCCGGCTGGTCACCGCCAGCTCCCGCTCGTCACGGAACTCCGGCAGTGTCTCCAGGCAGAAGGTGATGATGGAGATGGTGATGACGATCACGGACACGATGGCGATGCCCCGCGCTGGGCTGGAGCTCTCCGGGTACTCGAAGATGAGCCAGACCTGCTTCTGGAACTCGTTCTGCGGCAGCGGCTTCTCCTCCTCCTTTATGAACCCCTCGTCCTCCCGGAACCTCTCCATGGCCTCCTCTCCCAGCTGGTAGAACCGGATCTCATCCGCGAACACGTCGATGGACACGTTCACGGGTCTGCGGATCTTCCCCCCGGACTGATAGAAGTAAAGTATCCCGTCGAAGCTGGGCCTGTTGCGGTCGAAGAAGTACTCATTCCGCAGCGGGTCGAAGTACTTGATCCTCTTGGTCGGGTCTCCCAGCAGCGTGTCTGGGAACTGGTTAAGGGTGCCCAGCTGGGTCTCGTACCTGAGCCCTGCTATGTTGATGAGAACCCTCTCGTTGCTCTCCGTGTCCATGTCCATGTCCAGCATGTCCTCGTCGAACAGGTGGGGACTGTGGTCCGCGCGTAAAAGCGCATCCATTGCGTTCTCGCTGCAACTCAGAGTGTTGTTCATGTCGTTGATCTTCCAGGGGCTGCGCGGCGGCTGCTGCTGCTGCTGAGGACTCCCCCGGGTGTTCAGCTCCTTACCGAACTCCTCTCCCAGTCCGCTTTGAACGAAGCCCGGCTGAGGGACCTCCAGTACGTTCCGACAGCTCCCCTCGGCATTGCCGCCTCCTCCTCCTCCACCGCCGCCGCTCCCCTTAGCGCCGCCGTTCTCAAAACTCACCAAGGCTATCTCCATTCCGCCGCCATCAACGGTCAACGGGGGAAAAACAGCCCGGACTTGTTGCGCGGCGGCGCAGACATCATCCCCGGCAGGACGGAGACAGTGAGGCGGTGATGGAGACGGCGCTGCGCTCTTGCTCTCTCAGCCGCGGCTCCTCTCTGCGGGAGGCATGTGTTGCTCTGGCTGCTGCTTCAAGAAGCCCAGAAGAAAGTCAACTCTGAACCCGCAGGAGACGAGGAGAAAGAACGAGACCCGGATGAGAGAGTTGGCTGGAATAAATGTTCCTGCGCGGCTAAAGCGCTCAGCCGCCGCTGAAAAGCTCTGTGGATGAAAGGCGATCCGTCCACCCTCCTCTACGCTCTCTCTCTCTCTCTCTCTCTCTCTCTCTCTCTCTCTCTCTCTCTCTCTCTCTCTCTCTCTCTCTCTCTCTCTCTCTCTCTCTCTCTCTCTCTCTCTCTCTCTCTCTCTCTCTCTAGGAGCGACGACGCGCTCCGTTAGCTGCGCGCACTGGCCGTTTGCCTCGGGAAGATATCCCATGTTTCTTCAAAATTAGTTCCCATGTTTCGAAGCGTTTTATTGACAAACCAACACAATGTAGCAGGTAACTGAAATAATTATGGCTCTCTTGATGTTTTTTCCAAGTAAATCTCTGAAAAGTGCGGTGCGCGTTTTTGTCTGGCCCTGCAACCACCTGCCGTCAGAAGCAACCAGATGTTTGTGATTTTACTTCACCAAAAGCCGGTCTGGTGAAGGCCAACGTCATGTAGCATTAGACAGAGAAGCAGCCAAATGACCCCTCCCACCCCCAGTAACTGTGGAGGAGCTGCAGAAATCAGCAGCTCAGGTGGAAGATTTGTTGTTATCAATAAGCCATGTAAGGGGACACTGCATACATGAATATAGTGGGTGACGTCCAAACCAAACATCTGCAAACATCTGCAAAACAAGTTCAAGAACCATTCTCACAATTTCAATTTCCTGCTGTTTTCTCTGTTATGAAAAAAATAAATACATCCACAATTTTTCCTGGCTAATTTAACAAAAGCAAAGCAACAAAAGCTAAATTAACAATATATATTACTCTACAAATAAACCTCAAAGAAGAAATATAAAGCAATCCAAGGTGATTCTTTTATTGGATAAAATTCAAAGTAATAACGTGAAAGAATAAATAGCTTCAACGATGTAGAAGGTGTTCTGGTCAGATTGGATCAAAATGTAACCTACTGGCATACATTAACTGCATGTAAAGAGTATTTATTATGGAAAACAAACATTGCACATTGCCCTGAACACACTATACCAAGCAGGTGGTGGCTGCATCATGCTGTGGGGATGCTTTTCATTTGCAGGGACAGAGAAACTGGTTGGAGATGATAGAAGGATGGATGTGGCTAAACATAGACCAATCCTTGATGAACAGCAATTAGAGACAGAGAAACACTCAAGCATGGGGTCAAGGATCACCTTCAAGTTGGACGAGGACCCAAAATATTCAATCAGACCTGAAATGGAAGGGTTACATCACAACATATTGATATGTTAGAATGGCCTGGTCAAAGTATTGCTAAATCTGAGAATCTTTGGAGAGGCTTGAAAATACACGTATGTTCTCCATACTGTCTGAATTGCTCCTTTAATAAAAAAAAAAAAAAAAAAAAAAATCTCTTATACTAATGATTTTGTATTGGTCATTTTAAAAGTCTGGTAATTTTTTTTTAAAATAAGCTAGAACCCTTACTTCTTTTTGGCTGCATAACGTGACGTTTCACCCATGTTCCAAAGCCCTCTTCTGATTGGCTGATTAGGCTCGTGACGTCTCCTTTCCTGGGAGTTGCTGGTTGCGGGTGAGCAGCTGAGCAGGCCAGGGAAAATGGACAGAAACAGCACACAGAATCAAGATGTTTTAGCCCAGACTCTTCTGAACCAAGCCTGATCTAAAGCTGACAGATTTCTGTTGCAATTAATGATTTATTTCAATATAATGTTCTTTACTTTTGCTCAATTTTTTTTATGTGAAGGTCCGGCACAGCTTTGTTTTGTTTGCCTTCATACCTCAGATGTGCTCAGCAGTACTCTTAATTTTTCACTTTTTTTCATTCATGTCCATTTCAGTGATCCTAAGTGAGAAACCACCAAAACGCACACAAACTGAGGCAGGAACTAGAGCCTTTGACTGTCCTCAGCCAGAACAACAGCTTTGCTGAGAGTCCCCCCTCAGCACAGCTGAAAAATGGACCCTGTAGGGACAAAGTCAGTTCTGTGAGCCTCCAGGAACCCAACTTCCAGACCAGCAAAGCAGGTACTCGCCTGTCCTGTTCTATTGTTGACTATCTGGAAACCCTCTTTGGTTTTTGTTTTTATCTCTGTCCCCCCCCCCCCCCCCCCCCCCCTCCCTTATGCCAAATTAGTTTGCCGTTAGAGCTCAGAATTCCTGGCCGTGAAACCCATAAACCCAGTTTAATGAGCTTTTGTACTCCCGTACTATTTTTTTTTTTATTAATTTTGTTTAAAAAAGTATTTTTGAACTGAATGTTCATTTAGGGCTCCATGTTCTTCCTTTTAATCTTCAGGCATTCAGTCCATGCCTCATACACAAAGTTTGCTCCTAATTGCCAATTAACCTCTTAATTCTTTAAAGGTTTCCTTTGTCTTATAACAGTTCTTTGTAATCATGTTAAGGCTTCTTTTATGCTTTGTTTTGATACCTGTTGTTTTCTTCATTGAATTTCCTCTACAAGTTCAGCAGTATTTTTCCATCTTAATGTTGTTTAGGGTTGAACACAACTTCGGTTTCCTGATTTATGGCAAACAATTCAGATGCAATGAAGTACAAAAGATCACCACAGCTTACGGCTGCCTGTGTTATTGTAACACATCTGAATATATGAATATGGAATAGTATTTGTAACAACAATTAACATTTTTGGTGCATTTTTAAGATACATTTCAAACTTTAAACAAAATACTTCCAGGTTGGTGAGCTCCACATTGTTGACATGGTAAGACAGAAAATGCTCTTAAAACTATCTGTACCTAGCCTTCCTCTGAAGGCATTTAAAACAACTCCCTACATATGCAGGACTGGCTCTCTAAGAAAGTTATCCTGAAAGTGGGCCACAAAATACTAAAAGTGGTCACAGGACCTACAGAAGCCTGTTCATATGAATGTTAATTTTTGTAAAATAAGAAAGCGGCTGTTCTGATGTAACTTTCATGGGAGGTATACAAGGAGGGACACTTTGCTCTTTAAAGGTGTGCACACATCTACAGTCAGGGTATGCAGGTTTATGTTTGTGTGTTTTTTAATAATATCTGTTCTTCTGTTTTGGAGGCATCCCATGCACACACCAGCTACTTTCCTCTAAACCTTTTCAGTGCACGACTTTCCAGTCTAAGCTCAAACAACTGCTTCCCACGTGATGACCTCTCTGGACTCTTTAATTCCAGCCTCCTCGATGCCTTTGTGTCCTCATATGTCTCTGACGAAAAGTTCGGGACCCGGGGCCACACTCTGCTCTCTGTCCCAGTGATTCTTTTCCTGCTTGCTTTGAAAATGACGGACCACCCTTTCTTTTTTTTTTACAGTAAAACAAACTCCTTTCACTCCTCCTCCCTTATGTGAATCACTTTGGAGCTGAGCTCATCAGGATTCACACTCACCAGCCACTTCATGAGGTTTACCTGTTCAGGTGCTTGTGAACACAATAGTGGTTGTGCCTCCTCACAACCACTATTGAGTCTTTTTCTTATGAATAAACCTTTCATACACAAGCACACTCACAAGTGCTAACAGATTCACCTTTGTATATATAAACCCTATGAGTAATTTTGGCCACCACTAAATTCATCTTGTATTAAATAATGCTGCACATTTTTCAGTTATGTTATCATAGGCATTAGTTTTGTGTACCTGTTATAATTTTTTCTGTTTGTTCTGATTTTTATTTCTATATCTCATTCGGCAGGTGTAGTAGCAGACTCCGAGGATGTTGTCTTGTACTCTCTTTTTCTCACCTTTCCTCCCTTTTAACATTTTGCCTCATCTTTCTCTCTTCCTTTCTTTCTCTTTTACCTTTGCGTTTCTGTGTCCTCTGAACGTGAAGAAATCCCAGAATAATAACCAATAAGGTTTTTTGCATACATTTCAAGAAGAGCACTATAGTGAAAGCAGTAAGGCTCCACTTGTGAAAGTAAATCGGTTGGGTTGTCTTTGGCATTTAGGCAACAATTCTTAATGCTACAGTGCCAGACAGGACATGTGAAAAAAAAAAAAAAAAAAAAAAACTTAACTGTGCTCAATTGTCCTCCACAGTAACCGGATCTCAATCCAACAGAGCACCTTTGGGATGTGATGCAATGGCAGACAGATGTGCTGCAACTCCATGATGCCATCGTGACAACATTGGATCAAATTCTTTGTGGGAAGGTTTCTGACACTTTGTTGAATCTATGCCACCAGGAATTAGGGCAGTTATGAAGGCAGAAGGAGGACCAACCCAGTGACAACCAGCTGAAGGTGATGGGAGTTGGAGCGTAGGGTAGAGCTACTGTTCCCCCCCATCAAAAGGAGTCAGCTAAGAGGATTCATCTGATCATGGAAACAGCTTGAGATTCCCAGAGGAGCATTGTTGGGGAGCGAGATGTCTCTGTTTCCTGCTTGGAGCTGCTGCCTCCTTGTCACAACCTCACATGAATAGACAAGATCGACAAAGAATGAATTGGGTCAACTCTTTAAGACGCAACAGTGGTTTCCCTCCAGCTGAAATCTCTGCAATGTGATCAAAAGACATTTTCCAGGAGATATTCTGGGAAAATGTTAATAATACAGAAAAAATATATATTTATCCGGTATGAGATGAGGTTAGTTGGATTCCTCCATCCATCAGCCGCTCTCTCTTTCTTTTGGTCAAAATTCCCTTCTCATGATGACCAGGGGTGTGGGTCAGAACACCGATGTGCTGATAGATCGATTGATAGTTTGTTGCTTGATCTTTGGACCCCACACTCCGGACAGATGGTGTAATCCATCCCCTGATATTGATACCACCCATCCAGGGATATGTCCCCAAAATTAATTTCATGACAGAAACACCACTGGGAATCCAGGAGGACATATTTATAAGATTTTACATTCATAGAATCATCTAAGCCCAACCATATATCTTAGAGCTTGAAACCAACTGTCCCAGCAGTAACTGAGGATTTTGACCCACTCTTCTTTCCTGTCTTGCTTTGGTTCATTGATGTTTGCAGACAGCTCTCTGAAGGCCCCGCCTCAGCCCTTCAATCAGATTGAGGTCTGGACTTTGACTAGGCCAATGCATCATCTCGACCCTTCTCTTTTTCATTGCTGCTGTAGATTTACTGTTGCGTTTGCTAGTAATTGTCCTGTTGATGAGCCCATCATGTCGGTTCACAGCAGAGTTGCCTGAATGACCAAGAGGTTCCTGCAGCTTTAAAATGACCCCAAATCATCATCCCTGAATTTGCCCAAAACGGCCACTCCTGGGAAGATTGGTATCTGTTGCGCCTGTGGGCTACTCTCTGTAGAATG
The DNA here is from genome assembly GCF_011125445.2 of Fundulus heteroclitus. Classification (NCBI taxonomy): domain Eukaryota; kingdom Metazoa; phylum Chordata; class Actinopteri; order Cyprinodontiformes; family Fundulidae; genus Fundulus; species Fundulus heteroclitus. The sequence goes on from NC_046377.1 coordinate 20,507,904, forward strand.
AAGGACTTGCATGCTGCAATTGCTTCTTTCTATAAGATCTTTGCGACCTGACATTGCAGAACAAAACACAACACATCTTCTGCTTTGCAGAGGTGATCAGTTAATCCTCACATTTATGGAAGAAGCCAGGATGTAGTTTCTTCCATTGTTTGCAGTGTCTTTGTTTAATAAAAACAGAACGTGGGTTAGCATTTAACTGAGGCCCACTCTTAATGTGAACTGGATGTCTGAAATGTATTCTTCCTCCTGTAAAGGACACGAGCACGCAGACACACGCTGGCAGCTCGTTCAGTTGTCTCTAAAAGCAGGGAAGGTGACCTATTTAAAAGGTTACTTTCTTCGCCCCCTGGCTGGATTAGAAAACAAAGCACGGGCCCTAAGTTTATCCTGCTCCCTATCTGATGCTGCGGCCTCATCATGATAAGAAATATGTGCATCTTCCCGCCCCTGGATTAAATGCACTCTCCTCAGACTGCCGCAGCCTTGAATAATGAGTCGTCATCATCCATCCATCTCACTGTGTGACTGGCCACTGGCAACGCAGCGATTTCACGCACTGGATACGGCCATTAGGGCGCTTTTACAATAAACTTCATGAAGTTTGTCATGCGGATAACAACGGAGCGGAGCATGTGGAGCTGGCGCTTCATGGCTTTAGGTACAAAATCAGTTTAGAGGAGATGAAAGGAGACGTTGGGACAAGAGAAAAAGCCAAATGACCAAAACAAAGCAGAAGAGCGTCCTTGTGATATGACTCCATGCTTCCAGTTTCAGTCATGGCATTTAAATCCCATGTGGAAAAAAAGATTTGCTGCTTATCAGGAACCTTGAGAAAATATTCCCATAAATGTGAACTAACTGACCGAAAACAAAACTCTGGACATGTTTTATGCAAATGTCAAAGACACACACATCTCTAAGGCAAGACCTCCTCTAGGCAAATCAGATCACAAGCTGGTTTTTCAGAATATAAATCTCTTTTTCAAAGGCAACCTGCAGAAAAGAGAACCGTGAGAAAATGTCACAGGAAGCTGAGGAAGTCCTTAAGGGTTGTTTTGAGGCGACAGACTGGGATGCCCTGTGCCAGCCACATGGAGAGGACATCAATGCCATGACTGCATGACAAGCTTTTGCTTCCACAATCCCCCAAACTGCTGAGCACACTTTTTCCTTCTACCAAACTTTCTATAATATTCTTCCACACAGCCCTTTTTGAACACCCAGCTTTATTAGCATTGATCTTTTTGGCTTCTCTATGTTGGCAGTAGCATAATATCAGTTTTAGTTGGTCTCTCTCTCGCCTGGATCACATCAATATTCAAATTTTCTAATAACGTAAATTTTGGATTTTTCATTTAAATTACTGAAACAAAGTTAGCTTTTCCATGATAGCGTAAATTTTTTTTTTAGAATGATTCAACAAGTCAGGCACCAGCAACCCCCACGACCCCATGAGGGATTAAGCGGATCAGAAAATGGTGGTTTGATGGATTCAACAAGTTTTACACAGAATATTTGAATTAAAAAGATGATCTAAGCTTTGAAATTATTAATCCTTTAGACAGTTTGGTTGTTCCTGGGTTGTTCTAGTGCAGGGGTCTGCAACCTGTGGCTCTTTACACCTTCAGCTTTGGCTCTTAAAAACTTAGACCAAAAATGCAGGGGAAAAAATTGCTAACATTAGGATGCATTTAGTTCTGCAATATATGAGTGTGTGCCTGACTATATAAACTTCTGTGTGGGCAACACCATCCCTGCCAGAACAGTGAGATGCTTCCCCAACAACACACCCTGGATCACCAGTGACCTGAAGGAACAGCTGAATGTGAAAAAAGAGCCTTCAGGAAGGGAGTCAAGGAAATACTTAGGAGTAGACAGAAGAAACTTAAAGTCAAGATAAGAGAAAGCAAGAAGGTGTACAGGAAGAAGCTAGAGAGAGAGCTCCAGCAGAACAATATAGGAGATGTGTGTGGACAGGGACAAAGAAGATCACAGCCTTCAAGCAGAAAAAGGATCAGGCAGATGTCGCCTCATCCATGGACCCTTCAGCTTCTCCATGTTTGTTCTCAGCAGAGGATGGTGCTTCTGCCTTTTCCTCCCCCTTGAACTTTTCTGTCTCTAGGAGTCAAGTGAAGAGGCAGCTGGATAGACTGATATAAGTTCCTTGTTCCAGTACCGAAGAGAACTCACCCTTCAGACCTGTTGCCCTGACATCCCACATCATGAAGGTCCTAGAGAGACTCCTGTAGAGTAAACAGAGCAGCAGCTATCAGGAGCCCCTCTAGTTTGCCTATCGCTATGGAGTTGGAATGGAAGATGCCATCATACACCTGCTTCAACAAACCCACTGTCATTTAGATAAGGCAGACAGCACTGTGAGGATCATGTTCTTTGATTTCTCCAGAACAATCGCCTGGATCTATGACTTGACAAACAGACCACGGTTTGTGAGACTGAAGGGTCGTGTGTCTAACCAGGTAGTCAGCACCCTGGACCAGTCGCCAGTACATCCCGGGGCAACACAGAGACAAACAGGATGCAAGCATGCAGTCGTCTGAGTAATTTAAAGGGACTAGTCCGTCTCACATGCTTGTTTAAGGACGGTGGGAGGTAGCTGGAGAAAACCCCTGCATGTACAGGGATAAACATGCAGAACAGAGTCCAGGACCTTCTGGCTGCAAGGTGACAGTGCTAACAAATATACTACCGGTCAGACCGCATCCAAACCAGGTTTGGTAATTTGCCAATTAAACATCGTAGAGAGGTTTTTCTCAGGCAGACGGGGTTAGATTAGATGCTAAGACTGAAAGTGAGAAATGCTGAAAACAAGGAAACAAAAACCCAAAATCGACCAGTCCAGAATATAAAGCCGGAAAGGTATTTCGATATAGAAAATTAGAGAGAGAACATAAAACTCTTAACACTCCAAATTGCATCTGGTAGAGAAATTAGGGGGGAAAATACTTCTGTTTGTCTTTTTCTCAACTTAAGAAGTGAATCTTAATTATTCCGAAACTAACTTTAATAAAAAAAAAAAACTACAAACCTTCCACTGGACTTCCAGCAACATGGATTCTGTGCCTCTCAGCCCTTCCTCCAGACACTTTTGCAATGATTTGCAAATGAAATTCAAACTTTTCTTTCATCTGAAAAGAGGACTTTGGACCACAGAGCAACAGTCCAGATTCTTCTCCGGAGCCCAGGTAAGACACTTCAAACATTGTTCAGGAGTAGTTTGACACGAGGAATGTAACATTTGTAGCCCACATTAGTTGTTTTAGTGGCTCTTGAAGCTCTGAGTCGAGCAGCAGCCCACACCTGTGAATCTCCCCCAAACTCTTGAAGGATTTTTGCTTCCACAATTCCCCAAACTGAAGTCCCCCAGGACTGTAGTTCTCTCTGCTGAGCATCTTTTTCACCCACACTTTTTCCTTCTACCCAACCTTCTATAATATTCTTCCACACAGCCCTTTTTGAACACCCAGCTTTATTAGAAATGATCTTTTTTTGCTTCTCTATGTTGGCAGTAGCATAATATCAGTTTTAGTTGGTCTCTCTCTCGCCTGGATCACATCAATATTAACATTTTCTAATAACATGAATTTGGGATTTTTTTATTTGCTGTAAGTCATAATTATTTTCAAAATAATCACTCTGTTTGTAATGAATACATTTATAATACAAGTTTTACTTTTTGAATTAAATTACTGAAACAAAGCTATTCCATGATAGCATAATTTGTTTCTTAGAAAGATTCAACAGGTTTTACACAGAATATTTTAATTTAAAAAAGTATCTAAGCTTTGAAATGATTAATCCTTTAGACAGTTTGGTTGTTCCTGGGTTGTTCTAGTGCAGGGGTCTGCAACCTGTGGCTCTTTACACCTTCAGCTTTGGCTCTTAAAAACTTAGACTCAAATGCGGAGGGAGGGGGGGGGGGATTGTTAGCGTTAGGTGCATTTAGTTCTGCAATATATGCATAACATTTCCAGAAAGAAAGAAACTAATAGTGTTTAGAGTATTTTACTATAGATACATTCAGTATCTTTTTGTCAATAGGTTGCAAACGACTTGCTTTTTCATAATTTTGATACCATTTGCTATGAAAATCAAATGTCTAATTGAAGAAAATTCATTGAATCTAAATATAAAAATACTGTTGTTTTAAATAACAAAAACTGTTGATTTTTAATTAAAAAAAATGTAAACAAATTTCATATAGTATACTATAAAAACGTGCTCTTGTTTTCACTTTTGTGGCTCTAAAAAAAATTTGTTTAGCTGGACCGAGGACAAAAATGTCTCTGCGGGTTGTAAAGGTTGCTGACCCCTGTTCTAGTGAGATGTTCATTAGAATAACAGATTGCAATAAATTAGCTGCTTCTAACAGAACACTACAAACATGAACCCCAGTCTGGAAATAAACAAACACCACGAACCAAAGTCAAACTTAGAAAACTTTAATTTTCAGCAAGTTTCAAGCTTTTTCAATGCAATAAAACTAAATGTTTATTTAGTTTAATATGAGAAACTGGCTGTAGGTGAGACTCACAAAATGTCCCAAACATCAGCGGCGAATGTGCGTATGTGTGGGAGACCGAGAGCTGAGGCGAATCCCATCATCTGTGGTGCTTCAGGTCCTGTTGGTAGTTACAGAGGGAGACAGTAACCATAACAACAGGTAACCATTAACGACCGGCGTCCACGACGACTGCAGCTCACAAATTAGCTCTCTAATTACAGAGATGCAGCTCAGATCTGCTGCGGCTGCTGCAGCTGATAACAGAAGGTCCTCCTCAAGTGTTTTCCATCCTGGAACAAACAACAGCAGCTCATCAGCCGCCGACTCCACAGCCGCCTAAATCAGGGGCTTTAGATGTGAATGCGCTGAGATTTCAATACAGGAAACTCGCAATTTTAATCAATAAACTGAAATGATTTTATATTCCGCAATGAGTTATATTATTAGGTGTCTACATTTTTATCAGCAAAAACCCTGATTTGGTTACCCTAGAGAACACAGATGATATGACAAAGAGAACTACATTGCCTTGCAAAAGTATTTACACCCTTTCAGCATTTTTCATGCTTTGTTCCCTCACAACCTGACATTGAAATGACTTGTTTGAGAGTCATTAACAGAACATGCAGACAGCCTTGAAGATGTATTTTTGTGTGTGTGTTATGACGCAAACAACAAACAGAACATAATACGAGAAAACATCAGCGTGCATAACTCTTCATCGACCTTAGAGTCGGTACTTTGTAGAGACATCAAGTGTCATTAGATCACTCACTGTGAGCTCACCACATCTGGCTTCTGGGTTTTTAGCACATTCAAGGCTAAACTGCTCCAGCTCCTATATGTTGGATGGTTTTCACTTCTGAACAACGATCCTTAAGTCTCACCACATTCTCAATTGGATTGAAGTCTGGACTTTGACCAGGCAATTCAAACATACTTAAAGGAAGAGTCGGCAATTTTTTCCCCTGCCTTATGGACTGAACGGCAGGGATTGTTTAGAGACCAGATTGGTTACCTCCTTCTTCTAAATACATAATGTATTGAAAACTTTAACGGTTGGAAGGACCTGCTCAGAAACACCACAAAGAGTGTTACTGAGCACGGTTATCAACTATAGCTTTTAATGTTTCCATTTTAAACCACTGAAGTGTTGCTTTAGCAACATGCCTCGGGTCATTGTCCTGTTGGAGGACGAACCTCCATCCCAGTCTCAGATCACAGGCAGACTGAGACCGGTTCTGCTCCAGAATATCCTTGTATTTAGCACCATCCATCTTTCTTTCGGATGGTGGGAATCCCAGCTCTCTGGAGGGTTCGGCTTATTATGGTCCAATGGACAGATCATCCAGTCTCTGCTGTGAAGCTCTGCAGCTCCTTCAAGGTGCTGCCTCTCTAATTAATGCTCTCCTGGCCTGGTCTGTGAGTTCTGATGGGCAGCCCTCACTTGGTAAGTTTTTTTTTGTGGTACCATGTGCTTTCTACTCAAAGTTGATGGATTGATGGTGCTCCGGGGGAAGATCCAAGATCTGGATATTTATATTATGGGACTTTTGAAGGTAATTGGTTGCAACAGAACTTTTTAGGGGCTTCGTAGCAACAGGGGATGGATGCGTGTGCACATTACAATTTTCATGTATTTTTCTTTTCTTTTTTCACCTTTTTCTCACCCTTAATTGAATGACATGTTCCCCCTTTTCTGTGTGTTATCATTTAAATCAGGGGCAACAAATAGCAACAAACAAGACTTAATTAGGACATAAGTTAATTCTGGTGCTATGCATTGAGAAACCCTTTCCTGCAGCTGAATCAAACACCTGAATCAAACAAATGGTTGATTTGCAGGCTTCTGCAGAACTAGATGGCATGAGAGCTGATTGGATTGGAAATCAGCAAGGAGGCAAAGAATTGTGGTGGACATGACTTCATGCAATGTTATGCCACTGCAAAAAAAATTCAATTTCGAAACATCTTTCACAAGTGTGCCAACATATTTCCCCCCTTCTATAGGTGAGGGATGGATCACTAAATCCGGAGCTGAAGATATGCGATAAGTCCCTCAAAAAACCAAAATGTGTATCCGCTCCCAGACGTTAAACAGGACTGTCGCGGTAAAAAACGTTATATGGGGGTATGTGTGAGGAGGAGACAGTAGGCCTGAGTCAGACTGCAACACCTGCGGGAGCATCCTCCATCACCAAATCTGCGTGTGCCTCACACCGTCATCCGACCCCACGCTCTCTGTCTGGTGTGTGCGTGTGTTTCCGGGCTCTGGGTGGCTGCATGCACTCAGAGACCGATGAGGAATCGTTGCGATGAGTTTAAGAAGTCTTGACAGCAGATGCCTGCATAATAACACACAGAGCGGACATGTGCAAGCAGGAGAATCAAGGACAGCACATCATGCGTGCCAGTCACTTAAAGTAACAGTTTCCTCTACCAGCTTAAAACACAGATTATGGGCAGAAAAGACTGCAGATGCTGTTAAATGGATTTGTAAATCTGAGGAGGGATTTAAAACACCCTCTGCGTGCTCGGATGGGGCCGAGGTGGCGTTGCTAGGTAGAGTCCTGGAAACGGGAGTGTGAGTAAATGTTGATGTGTAGGAGGAGGCCAAGTTCAGCACTAAGCACGCTGCAGAGGCTCGTTAAAATTCAGAGTGAGAATTATAGTTAGGGCTGCTGTGGTCCAGGGAGACACTCTACTTTGGAGAGCTGTCTATCAGGATCCTCTCTATGCATGAGCTTCTGGCCTCCTGACGACTTGGAAGACGGGATTATTTTGAACACCAAGCAGAGGTGGGCGATGCTGCTGCATTTCTGCACCTCTAACGTCTGTTGACTCTGAGAAATAAGGCTGTGGCGTGCTCTGCTGTGTGCTCAGTGCAACCCGCGTGGTATTTACCCGGGTGAGGCTGCAGGCGCTCACCGATGCTGTTTACACTTTCACACCGTTCTTCTCTCAGCTTTGTTCTCATAGGTTCTGCAGAACGAGAGTAAACAAGCTCCATGCAGAAGCTCTGCTTATTTTGTTTGTCTGTTGAATCAAAACATCAACACATACTCAGGATGCAAAAGCGAATTAATTCAGAAATATACAGAGATTGTCCTTTAATGCCCACTGTTGAAATAAATACTACTGTGTAATGCTAATATGTCCTGATGTAGCCAAACGATATGGACCAAATCAGTGATTTTGTTCTCCTGTATCAAAAGCTTGACCAGGGACGGGGGCTGTAAATTAGCATTCTGCTAGAAGCTCTATGCATGCTGCATCAGTTGCCAATCAGTAACAATGTCTTAGTTGTACTGTCCCTGTTAAAGTAAATAAAATTTTATTTAATTAAATGAAGCTAATATGGACCTTCTGTAACATGTTTTTGGGACTTCATTGCGAAGGACCACAACTCTGATAAAGGGATTTGTCAGAGTTTTTGCATGCCTGCAGCTCTCACAGAGATCCCAGTTTTTAACCTCCTTTTTCTAAATACATAATATATTGACTACTTTCAGTATGGAAGGACCATTTTACTATGACAAAAAGTGTTTTTGAACAGGATTTCGCTCTATAGTTTTAAGAGCTCTTTTCAAAGTATTTTTATAAGAAAAATCTGAAAAATACAAGGAAATGAAACGGGTTCAAATCTCGTCACCTCATGGAAGCATGTGTCTCATTTTTAATGCCCTTCTGTTCTGAGTGTATGTTGGGATCAAGGGTGTGGAATTCTGCAGTGTCATGTCCAGGTATGTTTCTTTTCCCAAGATGTTACCCTATTACCCTATCCTTTTTTTTTTACAGATTTGTGTCAACAGCAGTGGTGCGCAGTCTCGTTAATCTGCAAACAGATAATTGTGGTGTCTATAAACTTATAAACTTTTTGTTTATAACATTATCGTTCACGTTAAGTTCAGAAACTGTTTGCCGACCAGTTAGCATCCACTTTATTGGGTTCTGATACCTGTAAGCACGATACCAACGTTCAAGACATTCATCCGTCATTTACGTCACTGTCCTGGCTCTGTCCTGGGTGTCGCTCTAAATTCGCTTTAATCCCCAAAATGGCACGTTATGCGTCGCTAGAATTGCCTCTGTGGCTTTGTGTAGTGTCGCTTTGTGTCACGTCGCTCCTGTGTGGCACCTGTGCATAGGGGTATCATGTAAATCTGTTGCTTGGCCTGCCACATTCGCGTTCAACGTGAATGCACCTTTACACTTCAAATAGTGTTGTAACCAATTTTTCTGGGTTTTTTACCGGCACTCAATGATGTGGAAGAAGACTGGACTTGAAGATGAGATTTTGGGTAGCTGTGTGGCTCTGCGGGACTCTTTAATTTTTCCACTACTTCTGTACAAAGCACTGGTCAGCTACCCTATTGCAACATTTAACCAGTATGTCAAAGAAAGGAAAACCTCTTTCCGCAGAGCAATGATGAAACAGATTTTTAGTTATGCTTTTCAATTGAAAAATAGTGCACATTAAATATAAAAAGATTGATATTATTAATGTTACAACAATAAGTAACCCAAAAAGTAAAAAAAAAAAATAAAAGAAAAAGGAGCCTGATGACAGAGGGGAAAAGAGACCTCCGGAAATGAGCAGTGCTGCACTGTGTTCCAGGGTTCCAGCAGTGTTGTCATATCTGCCTATTATAAGCGACTTTGGGCTTATTTGTTTTCATACAGCTAGGTACTTGTTTCTCTCACAAGAACTGGCAACACTGGCAGCCCACGCTTACAAACTGGCAGCCCATGCTTACATGCTTTTTTAAGATGCAGCTACCTGGGCACAGAGTGATTGAATATACTTCTCGAAAGCTTTTCACTTTCACATGAGCGTGCGTCCAGCATCTTCTATCTATACATGTGTGACACAGACTGACAGCTGTTGTTCATTGGTTAGCGGCTACTGGTAGCTTCCTTAAATTAGCTTTTTTATCAAGCTAACCTTTTGGTTAGCTCTTCCCACCACTGGTAAACAGACGAGAAATGAAAATGCCAATGCTCTGTTAGTGCCACCAAGTGGTCAGATAGCTAGTAGTCAAAGTAACTAGAAGGTAAGTCATGCCATAAGTTTTACTTTTATTTTCAAGCATCTAGTATGCTGAGGTGAATGGAGGGTACCTTGAGATAAAGTAATGTGTCTATTCATTGCTGCAATATTTCAGTAGTAGTTCAGTCCATTCTCCAGCAGGGGAGAACAATGAACACCGTCTTTTGTTTCTGGCTTTCTTGGAAGGGGTTGGGTAGTATCTTGTTTGGGAAAACCAAACTCCTTATCCAAATGTCAAGCATGGTGGTGATTTGGTCTTATTTTGCAGCTACGTGACTTGGGCACCTCTCTCTTTTTTAATCTTTTTTTACAACCTTCCTTAGGATGTTTTTTTTTCTCTTTTATTACTTTCTCCAATGCACAAGCAAGTCCTGACTAATGAATTGAGTAAATGCAACTAATGTTTGAAGTTTCAGATCAGTTTTGATTGGGAAACAAAAGTTTTAAGCATTTTATTAATAAAATGGCTAGAAGAAGAGAATGCCCTGAGAAGAATAGAAATAAGAATGTGCTTGTGTGTACTTGATGAGCGCTGAACTGGAAAATAACAGGAAGAACCGCTGGCCAGTCATCAGTCCATGCTGGACATGAAACGCACCTCCAGCTTCTACATCCAGCCGTCCCTTCCTTCGTCAGCCATCCTCCCACCCTGACCTCACCCCTGTCTTACCCACACAGCAGTCAAGCTGGGCCTCCTGCTTCTCCTCCTCCTCCTCCTCATTCTCCTCCTCCGACCTCAAAGCGTCTGCATGTGTTCAAAAGCCCTCAGGATCCCAGATCACCAGATACACAAAGAAAATCTCTGCTTGTTCACAGCAGCCTACACAGGATATTAACAACACTGGTGCACACGCACGCATGCATACATGCACGTGCATGACAACTACAATAACTCAACAAGAGCTGCAAGAGTGGGGGAGGGAGAGGGAGGGATTACAGCCTGGGAGAAATAACAACAGCAGCTTCAGCTTGCACTCTGCAGACACGTGCACACACGTTGATGCATGTCAGATGGAGAGAGGGGAGGAAGGAGTCTCTGGTGTGTCAGTAGTGCCATTGAGCAGAGGGATGTATGGAAAGATTTTTAATAGATAACACTCTAAATCCTCCCCGCTTCACTCACTCACGCTCCGAGGTCACCCCCCCCACCTCCACCACACACACACACTCACACACCCCACCCCCTACCCAGTCTAGGGTATTAAGAGTGAAAGGCATTAGAAAGAGTGAGGATTTAAGAGTCTTCTTCTCTGAACGAAAGCCGACACAAAACTCGCATTTAACATCAACTTATCGCTGGGGCATCTATTTACGTTTATAATTTCTCAAACATATTGAGCAGAAGGACTCAGAAAAAGGTGAATTACACATTTAAGGTGATTTTGAATAATTTGGGGAAAATCCATAAATGTTTATTGCTTCCAATAAAAATCTGGACAAGGGCAGAAAACAGGACTTGCACAGGTGCTGGAGATCTTTGAACATTGACTAACCCACAAAACAAATAAAAAAGTTAAGCTCCCAGATGGAGTGGAAAGGAAATGAAATTGTACATGTTGTGACGAGGTCATGTGACGGTACACCAGTGATCAGAATATGAGATCACAAGGAGAACAATGAATGACCACAGAAGGACCTCACCATGATGCAGAACATCTACATCCACAGACAGCTGCATCTCAGTAAATCTGATTATCACTGAATAGTAATTCAAAACTCATTGATTCATTACACACACTGATGTATCTCAAGTGTTTTGTTACTGTTAGTTTTGATAATTACAAATTAGAGTTAATGAAAACATAGCATTTTGTCTTTCAATACTGATAAAATTAGATCTTTTTTCATATACAGAAATATCAGAGTATGCTAAAAAGTGTTATTTTGTATGATACTGCATCAATGCAGCCTGGCATGATGGCAATCAACCCGTGGTTCTGCTGAGGGGTTCAGGAAGCCCAGGTTGCTTTGGTAGCTGCCTTCAGGTCATCTGCATTGTTGGTTTTCTGGTTCTCATCTTAAACTTGACACTCCATAGATTCTCTAGGGGGTTCTGGTCAGGCCAGTTTGCTGGCCGATCAAGCACAGTACCACCATGGTAATTGGACCTGCTTTTGGTACCTTTGGCAGTGTCGGCCAATACCAAGTGCTGCTGGAAAATCTCTATAAAGCTTATCAGCAGTGGGAAGCATGAAGTGTTCTAAAACGTCCTAGTAGACAGCTGTGTTGACAGTGAAGTTTAAAAAAACCCAGTGGACCAGAACCACCAGATGACATGGCACCCCAATCAACTTCGCACTAGACTTCAGGCGATGTGGATTCTTGGCCTCGCCACGTTTCCGCCAGACTCTGGGGCTCTAATGTCCAAATGAAATGCAAACTTTACTTTCGTCTAAGAAGAGGACTTTGGACCGAGCAACAGTCTGGTTAAGTTTCTCCTTTGGTAAGATGCTTCTGACGTTGTCTCTGGTTCAGGAGTGACTCGACACGAGGAATGCAACAGTTGTAGCATGGTTGAAATAGTGACTACAGCTGCAATCCACACCTGATTCCCCATGTGCAAAGAGTGCGTATGCACAACATCCTGTGAATGCCATTTTCCATGCAAACCCCTGGATATGCCAATAATGACTGTGGAGCTGCGGATGTTTCCACGGCAGCTCCACGACTTCCATTCAAAGGACTTGTGCCATGATCATAGCCGAGGAGGTGGCGATGTAGATCGACCCTGGCTTCATCTTTCAGCTCAATGGGCCCTGCAAGGGCCCGTGATTTTGCAATGCATTGTGGGCTCAGGTCGCGGTCCTCAGGAGGTGTTCCTCTCTTCCAGGCATTTCTAAGCCAGTCGAAACACAAACCACATGGAGTAAACCGAGCGGGGATGCGCCAAACTGGACAGGCCAAGTCGATTAGTTGGAAATGAAGCTATAGCGACGCAAAGTGCTTGAAAAATGGGACGTACAGATGACAAAGACGATGGACTGTACCGAGGCAAGCTAGTCCCCGTTCCAACGGTTCGCTATCAGTGGGATTGATCCATATGAGGGTGAAACTGGACCAAGGATTTACATGGACTGCTGCCATTCTCAGAAGCTGAACTTACTTTCTATTTCGTCAATGGAGTTCATTTATAAACTGCTGAAGAATCAAGAAATGTTACGTCGTTCAGGGCTCATGCAAAAAGCAACTTTTTTGGTGGGACCGGGATGGCCTATATTTTTGTTTTAAATAGAAAACAGTCGTCATTTCAGAGGTACATAAACAACAGTGCTCCTCCTCAGCTCCGGAGTCGGCAGGATAATTTTGTTTTAGATCATTTTAGGCTTGGCATCCACCCTGCATTTATGTTGGAAATATTTAGTGACTTTTACTTTATGTACCAACTGCTATCTCGGGATATAAAACGAGGTTTGGTCGTCTCATGGCTGCTATCCAGGGTACTTTCTCTTTGTTAGTTCAGGGATCCCTGCACTGGAAAACTGAATATTCTCCACCCATCATTGTGACAGCTATTGACACAGCACGTTTGCAGCATGTTTTTAACTTCTAAACAAAAGAACAGAAAAGAAAAACAGCATTGTGGAGCCAGGCGGTGTAAACAAACAGAAGCTTGTTTCCAGATGCCCAAGTATCCCACAATGCAGTGTGGTTGTTATGTCATCCTTTGAAGCCCCATCTCTACTTTAACAAGTTGGATTCCAGCAATACCCTCATCACTGGACATGAAACCCTGATGCATCCATCACTCAAGAAACCTGACCTCATCCCACCAACACTCACTTAGCATCTTAGGTCAAACCCATTTTGTAATTTTCATTGTTATCATGTTACTTAAAAAGATCTCTAGATGATTTGGTGCTTTCAACGTCAGAGTCCAATGAAATCGAAAGAAACAGCTCAACCTGATTACTTATGGAGAGGAAACCAAAATGTAGAATGTGTTTGATTTCCTAATGCAGGTAAACTAAAACTTCCCTAGTTATTAACTCAAACCTGCCCTCGGTGCAGCGACTGGCTCTCTGTGTGTTGCTCAGTCAGCTGTTGGTTTTTTTCTGCCGACACGAGGCCTGCAGAGTCTCTCCTGCTCCTCCATTTGGTCGTGTTTTAACTCCGCTGTGGGAGAGAGCTGAATTTGTTTGAGAAGTGCCCAGCAGGAAGAGGCTGTCCTACTTTATCTCCAATTAAACAGGTCACACATCAGGGACGTGACTCAAAAAAGGAGAAATAAAACAACAAGAAAGAGAGGAAAACTGTAATTTAAGTAAAACCGATGAGGTCAGAATCTACCCAGTAGGCTTTTATTGGTTCAGAGATTTATTTGTGTTTAGCGGCAAACACATCCCGAGGGGGAGTTTCATTCTTGCGTCATGTCATATCAGCTATTTGTTACTTTGCGTCTCTTCTCCCTCCATTTTCCACCCTCAGTTTTTGACATCTCCTCCTCTCCTCACAGGTTGCCATGGCGACTACAGGGTAGTACTCACCAGTTGCCAAGGCGAGTCTCTACCCGAGCGCAGCCTCCCTCCCACTGCGATGTGATGGATTGTGTGCTGGAAGTGGGGATTTGTGTTCTGTTTTGTTGCGTTTTAACAGCTAAAAACTAAAGTGCGGTGTTGCTCGGGTGCCACTAGGTGGAGCTGGAGTCCTTCTGGAGGACAAAGAAGGCAATCTGCTGCTGAATGCAAAAGATCTACCTTCTAAAATAAAGCATTTACACACCTTGCAGTATAGCTGTAGTGCTATAACGAGATTTTATTTAAAGTAATGTGCAACATTAATTACAAAGTTGTATATTTCAACCATTTTGTCGAATCCGATGGCCGATAAATAAAACCCAAAATTCAGTTTCTCACTAAATTGTGAATATTACTCCAGATGCATAAAAATATATTATTTGCATGAAGTGCAAAAGAAACCAAGGTTACTATAGGCGTAGCCCTCAGTTTGTCTTCGTGGTGTGTTTTTTTTTTTTATCTTCCATCCTGAAAACAGCCCGACCAATCAGGTACATGGATCTCATAGTCGATTAAAAGATGTATTGGTAGTTTTGGCAGTATTTGTTGTTCCCAAAGGTAGGCTTTTCCCATTGTACTTTTTTGCTACCACACTTTTTCCTTCCACTAAACTTTCCATTAATGTAAACAGCCCTCTGTCAACAGGTAGGTTCTCCAGCCAAGACTTTTAGTGGCTAAACCTTCTATTAGAGGTTATTGACTGATGTCTGAGAAGCAACTGAAAGCAGTTTTTTCCTGGTATAGGCCAATACATTTTTCTTAGAAACTATATTTGAGGCTTTAAATCACTTTGTGTATTCAACAAAAATGTGTTTCTTTTTCTAATCACTGTAATAGCTAACTTTTTGATAATGTAATTTGTTTGGATAAGACTTTATTGGATCAACAGACAGATGTGCTTGGGTTATGGCTTCAGAAAAAACGCTAACGTTGCAGCGATTCACCAAATTTTTATCAGCTTGAGATGAATTTGGAAGCCCTAAACAGACAAAACTTCTGTCTGACGAAGCAAAACGAGAGACTGAAAAAGATAAAGGCTAATGAGCAACAAACATTTCCTGTATGTAAGAATGCCAAACAGGAGGTGGAGAGGACAAACAAAATCTACCTGCCCATGAAGGGAAAAGAAAGACAACTTGAAAACCAGATTCATTGTTTGAATGAGTACAAACAAAGAGCTGATGAGAAATATCTTCCAGAGGCTAACAGAGATATGACAGCTTTAGCCACGCCGAATGATCTGGGGTCTGCTAAAATAGATTTCAAAGAGAGGAAAATAACATTTGACTGAGAGCTAGAAAAAGTGATGGTAATACAATGATAATTTCAGAGGAAAATGTCAGCTATTAAAGAGGAACGTTTAGATCTGGAAAATGAAAGGAAGTTTTTTGAAAGGACTCAAGAAATTTGGATCAGAAGAGGGAGAAAATAGAAAAAGGCAAGATGAAGGAATGCAAAAAAGTTTTAGCCTGGGAAAGGAAGGAACTGGAAGAAACGAAGCAACAGTTGAAGAATGAAATAACTGAATTTGCTGAAGCAAAAAAGGAACTGCAAGAGGAGAGAAAAACACTTCAAAAATAATATTTCTTTCGTAGGAAATTTAGGGAAAAACAAAATAAGACGGAGGAAAATATCAACAAAATGCAGCGTGACATAGAGTAGCTGGTGGCATGTTCTAGTAAAGACAGAAATGTTGCTTATGCATGTGAAAGTAGTATCTAGAGAATAGGAACACTTGAAGAATTGGGAATAAAACTGTTGGCTGCAGAAACTGATCTGAAAAAGTCAAAAGATGGAAGTGGAGAAGGAGAAAAAAGACAATGCGTGAAAAAAATAGCAATCCTTTGGAATACATCCAAAAACCTGAGTTGCAGAAATTGAACAAGAGCGAGGGAAGCAATAATACAACAAATGCAGATTAGGATCCTGAAAGAGAAGAAGAAGATGCAGAGAGACAGACAAAGTGTCCGACTGAAGCACCAATCTGCATCATAGGAGTGGAAGACTGTCCAGGAAAGGAAAAAGAAGTTGGCGATTGAAAAATCAGAGCTGATTGACTCAAAAAAATGGCGTGGAGAGGCAAAATTGGAAGAAAAATCAGTACTCGCTGAGTACTGATACACTGAGAAACAGTTTCAGAGGGAAGCAGAAGTAGACGAAGCAAGAAATAAAGTGTAAAGAGACAACAAATCTACAGCAAGAGTGTAGGTTTGTAGATTTTGAAAGAAAACATTTAGAGGAGTGAAAAGAAAGCACGAAAGTCTTCCAGGAGATAACACACGCATGCCAGAACTAAATGATTGATCTAGAGATGGAAAGGAACCATCTAGGAGAACTGGATCAGAAAAAACTCGACCTCAACGAAGACTTAAACAGGCACATCGAAAAGCTCCCTAAGGTCACAGGTGTGCTGGAAAGGGAGAGAAAACATCTAGAAGATCTGCAGGATGAAGAAAAGATGAAAAAGCTGAACTCAATAAAACCATGACTCAAGTGGTGACATAATGAGGATGTGGAAAGCGCAGAGAGCGAATATGCAGCAGACACTCAGACTTGTGGATTTCAGAATGAATCAACTGGACGAAAAGGAAAAATGCCTCTTGATCTGGTTTGAAAAGGAAAGAGAAAAGGTAGAAGATCTGCTGAAGAAGAACAAGTTAGATCCCAAAAGACACATTGAAGCTACAACTGGACTGGAAAGGGAAACGAAACCTAGAAAAGCAGCAGAAGGAAGACATGCTGAAAAAACTAAATGTAACTAGCAAATAACATGGAAGAGAAGGGGAATCCAAGGCAAAACATGTCAAATGTGAACAAAGAAACCAGCCGGGAACATTCACACTAAGCTACAAAGTCGTGTCTCTGAAGAATGACCTGAATCGAGAGAGAGAGATCCCAGTAGTCAAAGAAAAAGGGTTGTTCCAGATTTATTTAAAAAAATATCTATTTTCTAAGCTTCTCCTCTTTCTTTGGGAATACATGGAGTAAAATAAAAGGTTTGTTTAAAAGAAAAACAGGACAGACAAAAAAGACCCAAAAAAGAGAAGAAGACAAAGCAGAAAGGCTTGTAAGGCTCTGTAATTTGCTTACCAGTGAAAAATCACTTGGAAAAAGGCCACGGTGGAAGCTGAGACGGAGTCTGAGAAAACATCTGCAGAGTTCTTATTGGGAACATCTCTGGAGAAACAAATATAGCTCCAATAGAGGACAAATTGTACAGGAACATCTGAGGAGGTCACAAGAAAAAGGGTTGACCAGACCTCCAGAGCAGCAGACAGATGATGTTTAAACTGACTAGGAAGATACCAGGAGGTGGTGTAATTCATATCTAAATTTTAAAAAGTGCAATTCAGTCCAATTTGAATTGATGCAACTGATTATAAACAATTGGTCTTTAAATTCCAATCATGTGTTGTACTTCAATGCTAAGCCAGTTGGCCCTCTTGTTCTGGATGAGGGATTGCAGCAGACTTGAGATCCGATGCGGTCGTCTGGGTTCTACCATTTTAGAATTGGCTGTATTGTATTAGAGAAGGATTAAATTTCTCTATGTAATGACATTTGAGTAGGACTTTTGTCATCCCAGTTTGTCTTGCAAACTTTATTATGATTGTTGTGATTTTTGTTAGTGAAAAAATATTGCAATTACTCAGGAGAAGAGATTGCACTGCAGTCAAAATGTGATCCAGCTGATGGTTCTTTATTTAGAGGTGTAACTGGAACATTTTTGACTATTTCTCCTGTCTCAGAGCATTTTCCGGGTGCAGACTCGTTGCGGCCACACAGTTTCACCGTTTCTTGCTCATTGTCACATGTGATCTGAACCCTTTTCAATATGTTCATGACACTTTGGAAAACACCCAGATGACCATCCACTAAATGTACAACGTAAACCTTAAGGGGCATCTGTTTTTTTTAGTAGCAAATGTTTCCCTTAATTTCATTAAACTTCTGAGGGTTTTTTTTCAAGCACATTCCTGACTTATAAGTTCAGACACTATCCAGTTTTAATATTCTAAATGTATGCCTTTAATTATAGAAAATGATTTATTTAACTGAGCATTTATTATTACAAAACATACAATAAAAAATTAACAGCAACAATTATAACCATAACAAGGTATGCCCCTTTCAATGTTTTCCACACCTAAAGTCTGTCCCTTTCTGTAATGTACAACTATTTACACATTAGATCATAAAAGACAAAACTAAATTTTTATACTCAATGTCAGTTAATTAACAGCGCTGATCACAATCAAAACCAGAAAACATAAATTCACTCCTAGGGCACCCGCTTTTGTTTTTTATTGTTTTAACTCACTTACTCCTGCTGAAATTCTCTGCCGTGGCTTGCAATTAATTTTTTTAGAGAAAGATCACAGAAATTGCAACCCCCTTTTGAGAATATTAATTTGAAAAAAGTTATATTTTTGCCTAGAATGTAAATAGTGCAGTTTTGAACTTTATTTAATCCCAAACTTTTAAAGGTGCTTCCCGTAAATTCCAGGATTTTTGCAGACGTCTGCCCCCTCTGGTGATTAGTTGAAATGACACCGGTGTTGTGCATGAGCATGAGAGAAGAAGAAAAGCATCTGCCACTGCGACTCCACATGTCTTTTGTTTAGAGGCGTGATGTCTTCTGAGGTAAGAAAGTTATTAATATTGAAGTTAGCCTGTGGTCTCTTGCTAATGCGTCAATGTTGGCGGAGAATCAATAAAGCAGCCAGGTGAATGAGAGCATGCAGTGTGTAACAGCCACTTACACACCCAGAGAATACGACCCAAATCAATCTCTCATGAACTGACTAATGGAGCCTATAGAGACCACTGGGGTACATGGAGGGAAAACTCATTTTACAATTGGGAAACTGTAAGGGCAAGTATGGGAAAGACAAAAAAATAAACCTTTAAACTTGCGCAATGCTCCTTTAATAGAAGTAATTTTAAAAACAGAGAGTTTTTATATTCCCTAGATGCCACATCGTTTATTATTCTAAATGCTTTCTTCTGTAGATACTACAGTAGTTATAAATCGCTTTTGTGGCGTTCTGGGCCGGATTTTAGCAGGGGCTTACCGGGGCTGCAGCCCAGGGCCCCGGCATTTCGGGGGCCCCGAAGGATGTTTTCTATTTTTGTGAATGGATAGTCGGTACGCGCACCCCCGGCCGGCGGGCGGGGTTTGTGCACTGCCGGCCGGCACCGCCGGCCGGCACCGCAGCGGCTCTTGGCTGCGCAAACCCCGCCCGCCGGCCGGCCGGCAGTGCGCGATCCTCGCCGGCCGGCCGGCGGTGCGCAGACCCCGCCCGCCGGCCGGCACCGCAGCGGCGCTTGGCTGCGAGGGCCAATCAACACCGCTTGCGGCTTTAACATCCTTCATATGCGGCCTATCAGTGTACCTCGAGTCGCTGTTGCACGTTCCATAACAACAATGTTTAAAAACCATGGTTAGGAGACATCTTAGACTTACAAAAAGCGGTAGTTTTACTGAGTAAAACCAAGGGTAACATACAGCGAAAGAGTGGAGGAAAACGCATATTTGCCCAACTTGTACCACGTGATATGACGTCACGTTCTAAAAATAACTCGCTCACGGAACGCCATTTGTTCTGGCAAACGTCCATCTTGAATGCTTGCTTGTTATTGGTCCACTTTTGACGCATCTTACGCACTGGGGAGGAGGAGCGTCAAGGGAAACCTCCAGCAAAAAAATCCAGAAAAGTGGGCAACTTTTCAAATTTCATATTAGACTAAGGCTTAAATTTCTGATAACCCTTTCACTCATTACTGAAAGGGCTTGGTGTTACTGGTTAGGGCAGTGGTGTCCAAACCTTTTGACATGAGGGTTAATATTATGTTAAAACAACTTTGGGGCTGTAAAATAATTTTGAAAACAAACTTGGTCTTTTTTAATGTTTATTTGCTAAATGAAAGTAAAAATTTAAATGAGTGTAGATACAAAACAAAGATTGTGCATGTCTGCATTATAAGACAGGCTCAAAGTTTCAAACTTTTTAGGGTTGAGTATTGTTTTCTTATTTGGTTTGCGCTTGAGTAAATGTAGGTCGTGTTTGTGGTTCGAGTTCCTACAAAGAAGTCGAATGCAAAAGTGTCATTAATAAATGGAAATCTGTATTTTGTTCTTCATATTTTTCAAGATGTTCTCTGTAAAAACATTGGTCTAGAAGATGAAAATTGTTCATTGCACCCACCTCTGCTTTTATTGAGAACCGAGGGCTGTAAAAAAATCCTTCAGAGGGCATATTATATATATATATATATATATATATATATATATATATATATATATATATATATATATATATATATATATATATATATATATACTAGCCCAGGGCCCCCCATCCTGACTCCAGCCCAGGGGCCCCCATCCTCCTAAATCCGGCCCTGGTGGCGTTGCTCCCACACAGTAACCAAGATATGCTAACGGCAGTGATGAATACAAACCAAACAGTGATTTATGACCGGCATGTGTCTTGCTTTTTCCACAACTGTGACACTCTTTGATAATTTTGTTTTCATTTGGTTAATTTCTTGTTTCCAGCAGATTTTATGCTCTTAGGTCACATCTAGAAAATTTACCTCACAAGCTCTTTGCTGATCAACTCTGTCACTAGCGATTTTTCATTTCTGTTTCATCTGTCTCTCCAGAGGACAACAGCTAGCTCTAAGTCAACCTGGAGCGGCTTCTGCTCTCCACCCTGGAAACATGAGGCCAACGTTAATCCTCATTTTGCCTCTTTCCTTATCTGACAACTTCTTTGCCAAAGACGACTCTTTTTTGCTGTGGTAATAATGGGTCCTCGTCATCTGTGGGTGAACGCAAGAAAACTGGAAAACAACACAGAGATGTTGTGTGACATCCCATATAACATCTAAAAATATACCTTAAGTTCTTCTTGAAACCAATTTTTTTGTTAATTCTATCTAAAATAAAGAATGCTCCTTTAACTTTTAAAATGTTCTTTTTCATATTATTTCATCTTGTCTTCAGTCTACTTGTTTTTACCAATGTCACACCCAAACTTTCCTGCTGTGGACAATAAAGGTATTTCTCTCATATTTCATTCTCTCATTATTTATCATTTATATGCTAAATTGGGGTAGGACTTGGAAGATGATTAAACAGAGCGGTTGGTAGCACTGCTGACTTGCAGCAATGAGACAAGTTTATTTATAAAGCACTTTTCAGTTACAAGACAATTCAAAGTGCTGTATATGAGCAAAACAAAAAACGGAGGAAAGAAAAAAGCCTTACCGAGACAAAGGGAAAACATTACAGAGGTAAGCACATTGCATTGGAACAGTAGCAGCAGGTCAGATATTTAAGACAATTTGGACTACAAACTTCTACATTAACATTTAAAGGCAGCTCTAAACAAATAGGTTTTTAATATTGATTTAAAAGAACTCAGGCTTTCAGCACATTTACAGTTTTCTGGGTTTGTTCCAGATCAGTGGAGCATAGGAACTAAATGCTGCTTCTCCATGTCTGGTTCTGGTTCTGCAGAGCAGGCTGGAGCCAGAAGACCTTAATGGTCTGGAGGGTTGATACACTGATAACAAGTCTGTGATGTATTTAGGTGCTAAGCCATTCAGTGATTTATAGACTAACAGAAGGATTTTAAAGTCTATTCTCAGATATACAGGGAGCCAGTGGAAGGACTTCAGAACCGGGTCCATGTTCTCTACGTTCTTAGTCTTAGTGAGGACTTCAGAACCGGGTCCATGTTCTCTACGTTCTTAGTCTTAGTGAGGACTTCAGAACCGGGTCCATGTTCTCTACGTTCTTAGTCTTAGTGAGGACTTCAGAACCGGGTCCATGTTCTCTATGTTCTTAGTCTTAGTGAGGACGCGGGAAGCAGCGTTCTGGATCAGCTGCAGCTTTCTGATCCACTTTTTAGGCAGACCTGTGAAAACACCGTTGCAGTGATCAGTTCTACTAAATATAAACGCATGGATTAGTTTTTCCAGATCCTTTTGAGACATCAGTCCTTTAATCCTGGAAATGTTCTCCTGGTTCTAGAAGGTCCACTGTGTAATTGTCTTTAGATGGAGGTTCAGGTCTGAGTCCATCACTACACCCAGGTTTCAGGCCTGATCAGTGGTTTTTAGCTGAAGCAGCTGAAGCTGTGTGCTAACTTTTGATCTCTCCTCTATTGGTCTAAAAATTATTACTTCAGTTTTGTTTTTATTCAGTTGAAGAAAATTTTGGCACATCCATGCATTGACTTCTTCTACGCATTTACTCTGAGCTTGAATGGGTTCTGGGATGGAATCCTGGCCTGAAGTTTTTTTTTTACATGGAGGTTGCACATTCTCCCTGTGCATGCATGTGTTCTCTCCAGGTACTCCGGCTTTCTGCACGACTGGTAGGTCAAGTGGTCTCTCTAAACTGCCCCTAGCTGTTCATGTGTGGGTGCATTGTTGTCTGTCTTGTGCTGCCCTACGATGGACGGATGGCCTTGGATTCCTTCTCTAGCCCAAATGATGGCTTAAAATACTCCATATACACACAGAGGGATCAGTGTTCATACACGATGCATGGACATACTGTATATGTGTGTATACAAGTTAAAGTTTCATGAGCCTGGCCCTGTGAGTCAGGCTTGTGAATTTGATTCTCAAAATTAGGCCTTTCAAAGTCACAAACAAGTTGTAACGTTGACTTTGAGTTTCATTTGAATCGACACCCTAACTTTAATTTTTAGGGAAATTTAGCAGACGACAAATGATAAAGAGGAATTACAATTTCCTGAACCATCTGGAAACATCAGCGGAAAACCTTCTTAACAAAAGACGCAGCATGTTTTCGGAGGAACAAAAGAGGAACTGCCCTCTCCTGGAACTGCATTGGACTTCTGTTCATGCAGGTCCCATAGGATTATTTCAGAACGGATTTGGTCATGAAAGAGGAAAAAGATGCTCCTAAAAAAGTTCATCAGGGTTTAAAGGAAAACAAATGATCTCTATGCTAGTCAGCTGCTCAGCTATCTAGAGTCGGAGTCGCTGCGAGCCTCATCAGCCTCATTTGGATCTCTTTCATCACCTGTTTTTAGGATTCTGCGATAAAAAGCAATTATGAGTTACCCAAAACAATTCTGTCAAGGATATTTTGAATTCTTCAGGGTGAAATGCCAGAACGGAGTTTGTTTAATTTTTTGTTTCTCTTCATGATGACCTTCGAGCAAAGTCTGTATACATCCTCTTAGACCGCCTTTGATCTGACATGAGCCCAATCAGCTCTTTTGTCCTCCAAAGACATGTCTACAAAACGTCCCTTTGTCCTGAAGACGATTGTTTTGACGTATTATTCACAGCTCCTATTTTTAGGGTTTGGTCTCTGGCCTTAAAAGGCAGCCGAGTCCTTACAGTATGTGCACTCACACAAGCAGAGAGCCAGTATCCACTGTCAGTGTGCATTAAAGACACGCCGTCCCGTCCTGTGGTCGGCCTCGCCGTGGGGCAATGAGCCTGAGTGTGACGAAAGCACCAAAAAAAAAAAAAAAAAAAAAAACAGACACAAGGAAAAAAAACAACAAAGGGCAGGCTTATGTAAATGATGTAGAGGCCCAGAGCACGAGATGCACGTTCATCCATTTGAGCACGCTTTAAATACACAATTTTACAACGTGGTCTTTACCAGAGTCACTGCTGCAGCTTCAGGCATCAACAGCACCAGTCTGCTCCTGAATTCCTCTCACAGCGACTTCACCTTTTCTTCATGCCAGTTTGACAGAAATAACTTTTATTAGCAGGGTGTTGAATCACTGTGAGCGTCATCCGAAATGACGCTCCTACATCTCATCACATTATCTGAGGGTCTTTATGGTCACATGTTTGACACAAGTAGTTTTTTTTTTTTTGTCCGTTTTGATTAATTACCTTGTTTATTTTTAGCTAAACTGAGAAATAGTTTTTAATGCCTAATGTTCTTGTGCTGTACAGCACATGTATACGTATTTCTGTTTTCCATCTCTCATAACTGCATAGATCTTTGATGGGCTTATATTGATTAACAACTTTAATCATTAGATATTGCCATTTTTGGGATGGAAAGAGCATTGACATGCAGTTAGGTGACACTGGCAGGCAGGTAAGGGTCTAAACTCTAATTACTAAGGAAACTCTAATTACTATTGAAAAAAACAGCCAAAACTAAAATACTAATGGGGAAAAAGGCCTGGAAAAATATTAACTGGATGACTAGATTAAAACAATGCATGTAGATTTACATATATATATATATATATATATATATATATATATATATATATATATATATATATATATATATATATATATATATATACAATAAATGTAAATATATATATATATATATATATATATATATATATATCTATATATATATCTATATATATATATATATATATATATGTATATATATATATATATATATATATGTATATGTACATTTATTGCGTTAATTTTACGTTTTTAAGCACTTTTGTGGTTTTGCGCGTTTGTTCATATAGCGCTATTCCACATATCAACCACTGGAGGGCGCATGTCGCGCCGGTGGACTACAGTAGGCTCGGGGGAGTTAACCTTCAAGCTAAGATGCTAACGCAAGCTCCACGCGTGTCACCTATTCTGGTCAGTAAAAACATAAAAAGTTTGTGAAATGATGATTTTTCTAAAGATTAAGGTGGTATGTAGTCCGTTGTTGAACAGTGTACGAAATGAAACGGTTTGTGAAGAGAATTGTGCAGGACTGCTCTGTGCTTCCATGCTAATACTCATGCTAATGCTAACACACAGTAGATATTGCATATTAACCCAAACGAGTTTGAGTGAGTAAATTCAATTTGTAACTTTATATAAATTTAATAAAATAGGTTTCACACTATTTAACATTTTTTGGTAATTTATTTTTTTGGCATATGGGCATTTTTTGTGACGTAATGCTAAAATCTTGTCAGTTGGTTAGATGTGGTTCTATTTACTATGAAATTAAAGACAAAGCAAAAAGCCTGTGCCCATTTTTACAAAGAATTTTAAGACTAAAAGTAACTCTTAGTCACCTTTTAATATTTTCCTTAGCATTTTACCTCAATAAGATAAAAGTTGTTTATAAAATATCCTAGGCCTCAAAGATGCATAGTGATGTTGTTTGACTTTTTTTTATTTATACATCAGTAAACTCTGGTTTCATACAAAGTTTTTAGGTAAGATTATCACGTATTAGTTGTTATTTCAGTGTTTTAATGCTTTGTTTCTGCTAAATTTGTTAGTAAATAAAGCCTTTTGTGTTTGTTTACGATTCTAACAGAAGCACGTACTACCCATGTGCAGCACGGGTTAAAACAAGAAAGCAGCTAACAGCTATTAGCATCTCCCAGCAAAACAATGAAAAAAGGTCCAAGATCCAGTGAAAAAAAAATTCCAAGAGGGAAAAGACTGGAATGTCGCTGGGAATCCAGTCTGAACGTTGGTGTTCACTGAAGCGGACGCTAAATCTGCCGAGGCTCAGATGTGACTCAGAGATGACTGATGTGAGTAAATGTTCTGATGTGAGGCTCTTAAAGTTGCTGTAGATTGGTTTATTTAATTGATAACGTTTGGTCTTAGATCATGCCGAGCTGCTGCTTTGCTGCGGGGGGGGTCTGCAGAGGGTCAGGCTCCGTCCGACATTACTTAATTTGGGTTTATTAATTAAGCAATCTGGCATTAAGATAGTTATGCGATACTGTCACTAGATGGCGCCACGTCTGTTTCTATCTGGTCATGGCGTCTGGCAGCTGGGGCTGTTTTTATCCCCAAAAAGGATCATCAAAACATTATCAGGATGGAGGCTTGGTGTATATAACCTTATTTTATCATGATCAAACACTTTTTGGTCTCATTTTAGTATATAATGTGGCTATATACCTTTATGAGAGATCCTAAAGTGAAAAATGGTAGGAGTAGTAAGGACTTTTAGTGAGCCTTAGAGTTTCTGAAGCAGAAAGATGGTGAAAACAGAGAGCTGTTTCGCTGATCCACCACCTAAACACTGATAAAAAAATGAGTATATAAACGTTTTTAATAATCTTACAGTTATTAATGCGTAGATAAGATCAACTTTATCATCCCCATAGAGGGAAATTAACTAGTTTCAGCAGCCTGATGAGTTAAAGTTGCGGCTCTTGTAAGGTTATTTTATTGTGGATTAATAAATAATTGGGGAAAAAAATAATAATCATGAATAAAAATGGAAGGAATGTACAAAAAATAGAGTACAGAGGAATTTTTTATTATCATTTTCTAGCTGCTCTGAGCACCTCTCACTTTCAAGGCTGTTGCGTAAAAGAGAGAAAGATGCATTGATCTGCGGAAATGTGCTTCAAAGTGTTCCAGGGACCAGTTTACCTTTTAACAAGCCTCTATTCTCCCCCCAGACCTGTGCGGACAGAGTCGCTGCTCCTCGTGGTTTTTCAGTTTTCTTCTCCATTGGATGTCAGTCGTTTTGCCAGATGCAACTGCTTTACAGAAGAAGGCAATCCCAGTAAAATGCTGACAGGTGAGTGTGCATTAATATCAAATCTATGAAGTAGCAAATTGACCCGTATGCCGAGTAAACATAAGCAAATCATAACAATGAAGATTCATCATCATGTCGCATTTCCTAATTCTTAAGTCTAATCGCTAAGAGCACATTTTGTGTTTTGCTTTTTGTACCATCAACCAATCAGAGCTCTTGAAAGACAGCTCTCCTACCTAGGAACGGGGTCACCTCCTCACTAGTGTAGACATTTCCATCATCAACTCTAAAGATGAGTCTCTTTTGCAGGAATTTTTATGTTAAGATAGGAGTTCTCTGAGAATCTTTGTGAATACGGGTTATTGCACCAAATGTTTTCCATTGTAAGTCAAGCTAAGTTTATGTGTGCAGCACATTTCAGCAGCAAGGCGGTTCAAAGTGCTTTGCTTCATAAAAACATAAAATACATCAAAACGGTCCCCGGTTGTAAAACCAGTAGCAAACATTTAATTGTATCAAGGGAAAATTGTACAAATCTTTTAAGTTGTCTGTAATAATTTTGCCCTAATTGAAAATAAAATGTCTCCTTCTGCATCAACCACCTGTACTGGGAGGCCACATCTTCATTATTTTTGGCTTTGTAGTGGCAGATCTGCACAGAATCAGTTCAGGGACCCCCGACTTTACACTCCCTTGGTTTCAGCCAAACGTCATTCCATCATTCATCATCACATTGATGCTGCTCTAATGTTACGGCATATAAAATCAGATATAAAACAGAACATTAAAGTTCAGATGACAAACTTGATTGTAAAGGTTGAAACGTTGGACTGAACTGAGACCAAACTGTGTCTTCAGACTAAACTCTGAAGAGACATTCATCTCCCCCAACAAGACGGCTTATATAAAACAGCATTTTCTAGTGGACAGTTTGCACTAACCGCCCCCTGCTGGCCGTTATAATCAAAGCAGAATGTGGTTATTCTGGGATTTGCTTCCTTTTTACCTTTTTCTGATAATGTTTTCCATTTTTGTTATTTCAAGCTCACCTAAAGGTGTATTTTCTCCATATGTGTTAACATGAGATACCTTAGGAAACAGCTAAAAAGAATGAAAATAGGACGTTCCACCTATTGTGAGGTAATTTCAAGGGTAGCGGGTTGTTTTTTTATTTTTTTTATCCGAATCCACTGGAAATCTGGAATGCCGCTGACAGCCGTGCCGCTTCTCCATTCCTGCCTGATGAGCACGCTGCAGACGATGCCAGACAAATGGCCCACCTGTCTCCTTGAGTTTCATTTTCCACTGGAGCCTTCCAGCTCCTACCTGAGCCGGCGTCAGCGCATTCATGCGGAGAGAGGATGAACCGGGCCGAGCCAGACGGCTTCCTCCAACACAAAACACCAGACAGCCGGCTTGGATTTCAGGTCTTCCTGAATCTGCTGACACAGCGCTCCCAGAGCCAAGACGTGCATCCGTATGGACTCCCAGCATGACATCCAGGTGGATCCCGGAAAGACAGGAAGCTTTATTTCTCCTGTTTCTGCTTCATCATCCCTCACGATAACCAAACATTAGTTCATCATCAGCATTGGGTCAAAAAAAAATAACGACATTAAGGCTGCAGCAGGACACAAAGAAGCTCTAAGTATTTAATGCGAAGTCAGGAGCTCCTCCAGACTGACGCTTTGTTCTCCTTACATATCACATGATCTTATGCATTTTTAACATCCTCACTTTCCTGAGCAGACAGTCGGCTGTATAAAGAGTCTGTAAACGGAGACGGAGCACTGTTATCAAAATATCAGCCACCAAAGAGCCTCGGGTAGCTGACGGAGACCAAAGCAGAAACAAGGAGGAGGAATCTCTCCGCCTGGGCGCAGTCCTTTCTCTGACGTGTGATTAGATCGTTAAAACTTTAGGACTACCAAACTGTTGTGCAAGCCGTTTAAACCAGATCAGGTTTTTTTTTTTTTTAATCTGTCTGCCGAGTGGGCGGACCAAAATCACAGCAGCTTAAAAGCTAAATTAAACTTACAAATATGGATAGTATGAAATATGGACCAATCTGTATTGTTTCCTAATCTAAATAAGTGACAAAAAAGTCCTAAAAACAGAAAGTACCACGCAGTGCCCTGAAAACATGTTCCTATTAAAGATTCCTAAAAATAAATCTGTTATTATTAATCTTTCATTACTTGTTTTATTTTTTTACTTTAAATTTGTATTGAAACAGAATCTTAGAAACTAGAGTTTCAAATTTAAACACAACTGTTAAGTAAAGAAACACCATTTTGTGAAAATTATTTTCTTTATTTAAAAAAAAACACACATTATAAAACTTTTGTTTGATTCATGTGTTTATGCTTATTGGCGACAGAAAAAGGACAATGTGGGCACTGTAGCTACAGAGGTCATCTTTGCAAGAAATGCTAGAAGTAGACCAAAAACAGTATTTTTCTTGTGGGGGGGAAACCCTTTTGCTTTAGAATTATGAAATAATTGTAACTTTATTTTGGATTTAAAGGACGCAACAACGGAAAACAAGGACGCTAAACAGTTCCTACCACAGCTACAACAGATCACATAAGCAGGGAGTAAACAACCAGATCACCGTGGCCACAGCACCTTTTTTTCTGTCAGGTAAGAAAACATGTTTTAATCTTTCCCGTGTCCTCCGTCGGTACAAGACCGCTGCTGATGTCCGCAGATCGCAGTCAATCAATATTTTATCTAGGGATGCAAACAAATCAACTTATGATTAATTATTGATTAATGGTTAATTAAATTAACTGATTGGACGGCCGCCTTCCAGAAGAGGGCGGCCGTCCAATGTGAAGCCGTCCCCAGTCCGGTGTGGGATTATTTTACACCGACGATAGAAAAGCGGAGGGCATTTCCCAACATTTGTAGAAAAAGGCATGATGCCAAAAGCACGGTTGATGGCTTTAATGAGGATTACTGGTGTTTTATGTATTTTATTCTGTTCAACTTATTTGTTTCTGTTCAGTAACCCAATAGGTTTCTGTTTAATAATGTGTGAGAAAACCAACATTTTTGGTTATTCAGTCAGTATGTAACACATGTGGCACAATAAACATAAAATATAGTGATGTGCCTATTTTAAAATTCAGCACATTGTAAAAGAACAAAACAAAACTCCATGTAATGGAAAGGCCCTCTTGATACAAGAGAAAACTAGAGCTTTGATCATTACAAATGCTGCCGAACTCTGTTTCTAAAATGCATTCTTGCACAAATCATTTCTGCACATTCATTTAAAATAGTTTTTAAACATATTCACCTGTACACTGTGATCGCACACTGTCTCTTTGTCCTGCATTGTTTACATTTCAATTGTTTACTGTTAAATCACTGCTGCACTTTATCCTGTAATTTACTATAATTTTCAAGCTGTATGCAACCAAATTTCGTTCTGTCGTTTTGTGCATACAAAATGACAAATAAAGTTGTCTAAGTCTGAGTCTAATTAGTCAACTTTAGGCAAGGCAAGGCAAGGCAAGGCAAATTTATTTATATAGCACAATTCAGTACAAAGACAATGCAAAGTGCATACATGATTAAAATATAGCAAAATAAAACAGAATAGGAGCAAGTAGGAATAAAATATAGAAATAAAATAGAACAAAAAAAGTGGTGATTCAGTTAACTAGGACAGTTGAAGGCATGTGTTTTTAATCTTGATTTAAAAGAACTCAGGCTTTCCGCACTTTTACAGTTTTCTGGAAGTTTGTTCCAGATAATTGGAGCATAGGAACTAAATGCTGCTTCTCCGTGTTTAGTTCTGGTTCTAGGTATGCAGAGTAGGCTGGAGCCAGAAGACCTTAATGGTCTGGATGGTTTATACACTGATAACAAGTCTGTGATGTATTTAGGAGCTAAGCCATTTAAGGATTTATAGACTAACAGAAGTATTTTAAAGTCTATTCTCTGAGATATAGGGAGCCAGTGTAAGGACTTTAGAACTGGTGTTATGTGCTCTACTTTCTTAGTCTTAGTGAGGACGCGGGCAGCAGCGTTCTGGATCAGCAGCAGCGTTCTGACCCACTTTTTAGGCAGACCTGTGAAAACACCGTTGCAGTAATCAATTCTACTAAAAATAAACGCATGGATTAGTTTTTCTAGATCCTGCTGAGACATCAGTCCTTTAATCCTAGAAATGTTCTTCAAGTGATAGAAAGCCGACCTTGTAACTGTCTTTAGATGCTTTTGAAGGTTCAGGTCTGAGTCCATCACTACACCCAGGTTGCGGGCCTGATTGGTGGTTTTTAGCTGAAGCGACGGAAGCTGTGTGCTAACTTTTGATCTCTCCTCTATTGGTCCAAATATTATTACTTCAGTTTTGTTTTTATTCAATTGGAGAAAATTTTGGCACATCCACGTATTGATTTCTTCTAGGCATTTACTCAATGCTTGAACTGGTTCATAGTCACCTGGTGACATGGTGATGTAGAGCTGTGTGTCGTCTGCATAGTTATGGTAGCTGATGTTGTTATTTTTTATTATCTGGGCTAGAGGGAGCATGTAGATATTGAAGAGGAGGGGACCCAGAATGGACCCTTGGGGAACCCCAAATGGGATTTTTGTCATCTCTGATGTAAAGTTACCTACTGATACAAAAAAGTCCCTGTCCTTTAAGTAGGATTTAAACCAGTTGAGTGCTGTACCAGAGAGGCCGACCCAGTTCTCCAGGCGTTTAGATTGACTCTTTAATTGGTAATTTGCATCCCTAGTCTTATCCAAATAAAATTAATAATTAGCTTTAACTGTGACCAAGTTTTTTTTTTTTTTCATGCTAATCCAGCACGTAGCCCCATTCAACATTTCATATTTCGTGTCAGTCTGCCTGGGAAAGCTTTTGTGTTCACCTTGTCTATAAAGAGAGTTGCATGTTCTCCACATGTTAGCAGACTTTAAAACTTCCAGCAGCGGCTCATTATTTGGGTCAGGTCAACGGCTGCAGGGAGGAGATGGGCTGAGTGTCTCTGTGCTGCTGGAAGAAACGCGACAATTTAGGCAGATGGGAAATGAGTCTAGTCCTGGCGGTATAGGCTAATAATACGCTGGGGGATCCCTGAGTTTATATCAATATTGATGTGAATCTTATCCTTATAATTCAGTCTTTTGTATTAACTATATCAAGACATCAAATATTTTAACCACCCTACTCTATTTTATGCTCTAATATATATTTGGTCTTATTTAATATAAATGAGCAACGATTAGCCTTTCGGCCCGCCAGGCTTATCATACAGTTGTGGAAACCCTGATTTTGGCACCTTTCATGAATCCTTTCATCACTGAAAACGAATAAAAACGACAACAATAAAACCAGTCGCGGATGACCTTGAATGTAAACCTAAATATTATATTTGGTACATATCCAGCTGTAAATTTAGTTCACAATACTAGTTATATATATATTATACTCGTAGGACAAATCTATCAGTAAAATTCTGTTTATAATAGTATCCATCTCTATATTTATTCAGTAAAAATCCATGTCCTGTACATATGGAACCATTGTTTGTCCTGCACTTGCTGCTATTGCACTTCTGGTTAGACCTAAACTGCATTTCGTTGCCTTGTACCTGTGTAATGACAATAAAATCTAATCTAATCTAAAATAATTGTGAATTTCCTCCTGAATTTGACTGGGAGCCAGTGGAGCTGCTGTCGTTTCCCACAGTAGTGAGTTGCAGGCAGACCGGCTTCCCCACTCAGCACTTATAAATCTTGTAGTATGCTAGTTTGCTAGGTCTCAAAGCTGCTTGCGTCTCTTCCTCGCTGGATAAATCACCAAATAAATCTTCAGTTGATGAAACCAAATTAAAACAGGACACTTTGGATCGCTACTTTCTTCTCAGGGATCTCTAGATCCAAATTAATCTTACAGTTAATGGACGAGTAAAACTGATGTAAGGAGAGCACGGCTCATGTTTGATATCCACCCTCATTAAAGTGTAACACAGAGCTGTTTGTTGGTGGTTTAATCTGTCTATAATTAGCATGTCTGCCAGCAGCCGCTTTTCACTGTCCCTGCATGTGATGTTCACATGTCTGCTGCTCGCACCACGCCTCTCTCTGCATGCACCTGTCCACAGATGGCCATGTTAGGACCGAGCCTCCTCCTCCTCCGCTAAAAAAACATCTTCATCTCAAACGTTTTTAGGCTTTAGCCTCACAGTTTTGAATTTTGCATCCTTTGTATGTGCAACCCAAAGTTTTTTGGTCATGTCTTCACGGATTTTACAAAGTTATCCCTTCAGACTTTTCTGAATCTGCTCCTTGGGTGCTTCTTTATAGCTGAAGTCAGGCTTTAGATGATAAGGGGCTTCCTGTGGTTCTTGGTGATCCATGTTTTCCAGCAAACACGTTCGTAGATGGAAATTAACAGCTAAAACGTGTCCCCGTTTGCTCCATCCTCCTTCGTGATGTTACGTAAGCGGAGTCACCTCCGCTGTCAGTCTTTTGGTTAACAGCCCCCTCCCTCCCCCTCCCTCTTCTCGCAGTAGATTAAGTGCAGCAGAGAGGGGATTTGGGAGGCTACATTTCGTTAAGGCGACCCATCGACAGCCCATCATGCTTATCACCAGCAGTAATGTAAAAATATGTCATGCAGATTTCTATTTTAAGGCCAGAAAATAAACGCATTTATCCCGAAGCAAGAGACGGGCAGAGAGAAAAAGCTGCTTCAAACCCCGAGGTGGGAGAAAGAAAGTGGCTGAAGAGACAAGAGAGAGATGTCAGGAGGAAATATAAAAGTCAAGTGGGACAGAAGAAGAGAGAGATGTGACTCAGATTAAATTAGGGGGATTTTTAGACGAGAATTATAAATCAGTTTAAACAATATTCCGCTCATTAATAACCTGTTTCATTAATGTAGCCAGCCTAACCTCAATGGGGTATTCCCTCCATACAAGAGTCCGTCTGATTTTACCAACAGGTTTTATATAAGTCGGAGTGATATTGGTATTTTGGAGCGACCCAGCCAGAATCCTGACTTCATTCTGATAGAGAATCTATGGAGGGAGCTAAAGATTAGGGTGATGACAAAAAGCTACGTTCACACTGCATCCTGAAGTGACCCAATTCCGATTTTTCTGCCAATGTGCGACCTGTATCTGATCTTTTCATGACAGTCTGAACAACACAGATCGGATTTTTTCAAATGTGACCCAGGCCACTTGGATACGTGGTCCTGAATCCGATACTTATCTGATCTTTTCAAATGCGACCTGTGTCTGTACGGCCGGGTCGCATTTATCCGACCTGTACGTCACTGATACTCGACAAACGTCACTATTCTGCGTCCTGCTATGCAGAAGCGGGAATAAAGACGACATCCATAGCGGACAACAATGAGGAGAGCAGTCAATGGAGGGAAAGCTCCGGTTAGAAAATAAATTAATGGCCGCAAAATGCACGCCACATTATAATCCATGTTTACTTCCGCAAACACTGAGGACGCTTGCTACGTGTGACATCATCGCATCCTCGAGTGCGCATGCGGGACACTTAGGTTGAACGCATTCACACAGGAGATCACATACAAGTCGCATATATTTGGAAATGTGAACGGACACGCAAAAAAATCCGATTTCACAAAAAAAATCGGAATTGAGCATTAAGGCCTGCAGTGTGAACGTAGCCTAAGAGTCTTTCCATCAAAAGACTGTAATTATCAAAAGATCGTGTGGAAACATGTAAAAAGCTGCCCAGAAATCGTAAGAAGGGTTTGAGAGATGCCGGTCTCGTTTTCTATCAGATTGCCGGGGGTCAGAAAAATGTTGGGCTTCATTTATCAATGAATTCAATAATCTGCATTAACATTGTGACCAAATGTCTGGATTTTGCTGCCAAAGAGCCCAAACTTGTCCAAGTGTGGACTCTGCTAGACCGCTGCAGGTGTGTATCTGGCGCCAAGATGTCAGCAGGAGCTCCTCTAAGGTGCTGTAATTTGCTAGGTGGGGACCTCCATGGATGGGACCTGTTTGTCCAGAAGACCACAGATGTTTGCTCAGATGAAGATCAAGCTTGTCATTTTGTCCCTCAGACCATCTCTGAAGCATTTCTACTCTGTAGCAAGCCACATAATCCTGTTGAAGGAGGCTGCAGCCATCAGGGAATACCAATAAAGTAATGCAGATTTGTACATTAATCAGATTTCAGTCACATTTTTCAGATTTAGTGCACACACATAAAATTATCCAGATGAATTTAACTATCTAGTGTCAAAGGAAACTACCTAATCAATCCAGTTGTACCTTTTGGACTTAGTCACACCCTGTTTTACTTAGAACTGCATATTTTAAAGTTGTTTAAAGGTCTTCCAGTCCCGCAGAGAACCTCTCGGCCACTCTTGCCTGCCCAGTTGGCACGAGGACAGCACAGCTAAATGATTGATACCAAACAAAGCTCTCTAAAGCAGACCTTTAAATGATGGATGATCGTGAGCCGCAGCCAGCACAGACAGAAGGATCGGTCCGAACTCTTCGGTTACAAGGTGCAAAGTGCAGAACCAGACAGCTGAATCAGACACCCGACACGCTGCCCGTGAGGATGTCAGGAGCTGAAGGTGGCAGGAATACTACCACAGATATATAATGTCTAGGAAGGACAACAGCTTGGAGTTAAAAGGGCAGTTAGAGCTGAATGGGTTTCTGTGGGCATGATAAGATTATTTGGCACTTTAATGCAGAGCAATTTGATCAGTCTTGGGTCTGGACCCGGCCATTACAACACCTTGATTCTTTGATAGCCTTTCTGTTGTAGATTGTCTGCTCTGCTTACGGTTACTGTTTGGTTTATTATCCAGTTGGCCTTACATTTGACTTGAATACCTTGATATACCAGGGATTGATGGTTGACTGCAAGGTGACACCCTCCTACCAGTTGGTACGAGGTGCTTATGTCATTACTCTACATTTGTTAGTCTCCCAACATGGTGCCGTGCGTCGCGGCCAAATATCTCCTCCCAAATTAAAGAGCAGCAACAGTTGCTTCTCCAAGGTCATTGCTGATGTCTTTCCTTCTTGGTAGGCCTGAACAATTAATCACATTTTCAATATAATCGCGATTTAAAAAAACGCAATTTCCAAATCGCAGAGGTCTGCAATTTTTGGCTATGTAACAATTAGGGAATTAGACACGTCTATTAGGTGTTGGTAAAATGTTTGAAGGGGGTTTGCCTCCACATGGAAGGGAAGACAGTTGCAGCAGTGAGATAATCTAATTTTATTACTTGTTTTAGAGTTTATATAATCATACATAGCATCAAGTTTTGGTCAATCAGTTTAATACATAGACTTGCTTGTTGGTTGCACTTTATGTTCAACAAGGATTGATGTCCAAATCAACTAAAAGCTGTTCTCTTGAACAATATTCTGATTAATAGAAACATTAAAAGTTCATATTTAAAATAGTCCTTGTTTACAAACATCTTTATTTAGAGGCCATTTTTGTTTGTGGTTAATGCGGAGAAAAGTCAAAATTGCAATTTTGGTTGAAATATATTGTAGGCAGAACGCAATCATTACTGCTCTGAGTTTAGATGCTGTGGGTCTTTTAGCAACTAATTTGCACAGCAAGGAAACAAATTGATTTGTTGTTTGTATATGTTTAAAAAGACATGATAAATAAAACTGGAAAAAAAAATCGTATTAAATCGCAATTTTAAGAAAAAAAATCGCAATTAGATTATTTTCCAAAATCGTTCAGCCCTACTTCTTGGCATTGTGTTCTCACACACCTGTACGCTGCAGATTGGCAAGCTGCGAAAACTCGAAATGCTGAAATATTCCAATTTTACTTTCACCACAACTTTTACAAGTAAATCTTCCACAAGCCACCCTCTTTTCCTCCTGTGCTGTATCTCTCTCCTCTTTGCCCATATAGAAAGCCTTCATATGTTTGGTTGTCTACGTCCTCCTCCTCTGCCCTGTGTGCTTCTGTTGTTGTTTTTGTTTTTTTTATCCTCCTGTGGGTCTCCCTGTGCATCCACCCACACTAACCTGGCTTACACTCTGCTCCAGGCTGCCTTTTGTCTCCGCATATACAGGAGCAGGCTCTTCTCGTTTACAGAACACACTCCAACATTTTACTGTATGCTGCAGTGGCCGCAATATGATTCATGCAAAGCAAAACAAGGAACAAACTGCGCCTTCAAAAAGGGCGGTGGTATTAGGGTAAAAGAAATCTGGACTGTCCATCCGTTCTTTCTGCACGTATGACAGTCTGCTTAAAGATTAGATATTTAGAGTTGTGTACTTTTTTTTTTTTTTTAGGTTGCATGTAGTGCAGAACCAGAATATGATGGATTAAAATAAAACCCTTTAAACGGCAAGATTAAACAGTATTTTGTTTTTAAGTCTCTTAAAAATACACTCTTATGTTCACTGGGTTTTGACACAGTGTCAGTTGGTTTGTTATTATTTCTCCCTTATTTTACCATACCAGACCATATTTATTTATGAATCGCTTAAAAACAGCCAACAGCTGAAACAAAGTGCTGTACATTGCTATAAGCTAAAACACATCCATAAAAAAAGAGATAAAAAGATAATGCATGAAAACGCTTAAAAGAAACAATGAAACCAATTTAAAATGAAAAGTCTAAGTAGTACCACTGTGTTTATAGTATATTTTATTCTGCCTTTATTGTTTGTTCGTTTTAACCGTTATATTTCATTAGTATTTTTGTCTTGGTTTGATTTGTTTTAGTTACTATACAGCCCTTAATTTTTTTTATTCTTTTTGAACTAAAATAGATTTGGGTTTTGTATGATATTAAAACAGTGTGATGCTGGAGTCCAAATTTGTCTTAAAAAGAAAGCACACCCACATCAGACTCTTAGACCTTAATATAATTAAATCATGATAGTATCTCTTGCCACAGTGTGATGTAAGGTTAAATATATGCTGATCTATATGATTTCCTCCACATCCTCCACAATCTAATATTTTCTTATGATTTCCCCAGAGATGGATGATTTACAGTATAGGTACGTTAAGTAAAACTGGGACAACGATTGCTAATTTCCATCTTATTGCCATTTCTCTATCTGTTTCTGGAGTGGAAATGCAGGGGGGGGGGGGGGGGGTTGGCCATATGGTAGCAGGGAAGCAATGTTAGTGGTATGGTTGTTTTTCAATGATGTCGAAAGGATAGGGAAATATATATAACATTTGTATTTATCAGGTATCAGCCAAAACAGCAATATTAAAATATTGACTTTGGTTGAAATTTTTGCCTCTGTGCATCCTTAATATTTTTTTTTTATATATATATACGATAAAAGTTTATTTTTTTGTCTACAGTGGCTGTGAATCCCACAGGATAAACCACAACTGTAGAGACATGTAGAGAATAACTGTGCTTGGACCATTTTCTATAACTCTGAAAACCATGATAATTGGCTGCATACACTCGCTAAATTAGCATGCTAATGTTAGCATACACTGTCTGCTCCGGACACAGGGCAAAGATCAGCTTTATTAGACGAACAATCTCTACACGTTTATTGTGTCGTGGGGGTTCCTAGAGAACATTTTAGAGGATATAAAGGTAGAGTGGACGATTTTTCTGGAAATATAGGTAATAAATGCAGCATTTCCCCTAAAAATTCTGTCTTTATGTGCATTAACTGTAAGATTGATCTCCTTTCTTCCACTTAGCTTCCCATTAATATCACATAATACATACATTATTATACGGGCAGCCACCTTTCTGTTGTTAATTCATCTTTCTGTCTCTCATTTTATGTTTCTGTCTCTATCGTGTAAATTTATACATTGTTATATTTTGAAGTCTACCTACCATTCTTCCTTCTTATTTGAAGGAAAATCTCTTTAAAATCTAGATCTGCCAGAGTTTATAATATTTTGGAGCCTAACTTTATTAAATTTTAATTTTATTACATTTGGGATCTGCTTCTTATCTATTCGTGGGGTGTATCTAGCAACAAAAATGCGTTTTCCAAGAATAAAGCAGCCATTTGTTTTCAGGAATGGGCTAAGGAAGGTGGATTTTTGTTTCCAACAGACAGACTTTGGATGATTTGCAACAATCAAAGCAAACAGTATTTTTGTAAACATCTGAAAATGATCTTAAAGCCGTTTACTTGTTGAGAGCGTGCTGCATTGAGCTTTAATGCTTATAATAATCGAGTTTAAACAGACGTGATCATCCTCATATTTGTGTCAGGCAAACAATCTCAGTGTATTGAAGTAATCAGGGCACCAGATGAAACAAACAATGAATACTTTTTCAGTTGTAGCCCAACAGAAAAACACGGACAAAGGACCCATTTATCCCTTTGAATCCTGCGCTCCCAATGTAGCGATACTGTTTCTGTTGGGGATAATTCTTGGTAATTAAAAAAATTATCTGTAATGTTAGCCCCTTGTTCCCCAATCAGAACAGACTCCACTGATGTCTTCAGATGCTCAGACGTATAATAATTTACTGCATATCCTGACCTTCTTGGGGGGCGGGCAATTTTGTTGGCGGGGTGCCCCCCTTGTTGAATGGTAGGGGAAACACTGGAATGGTAAGAAAGTAACACTGAAGCTAACTGGATACATAAACACTAGAAGTGTGCATCCACAGCCAGCAAGTGGAAACTAACAAGGAGCGTGTGCACGCACATTGGTGTTACCTGAGCGCGTCACAATGATTGGCATGTGGGACAACCAATAGATGAGGTGATCCCCCCAGAACTCAAAGCCAAGAACGATAATCCACTGTACCTTTAAATAAAAAGAATACCAAACCTCTGGATGACTTACAATGTGATGCTGCATTTCATCTCTAGTTACAACTTCTGGGTTTCAAATGGGAAAAATAAACCCTTAAAGGCGGTATTTCAAGTCAGAGGTTCTGTATGAACTCTTATACCTGTATAAAACTGCGATAGCTGCAATTGTTTTGACAGTTGTCTCTTAAATCCATTACCTCTTCCACAGTTTCCGAACTGTTTCTTAAAAGTGTTTCTTTAGTGAGTAAATGAATGAAAGTCAGCCCCTAAAGTCTGATTTGCAAAGACTGGGGTTCTCATTAACCTCTAAACGCAATATGACTGCTAGGTGCAAAACGTGTCATTCTCGCAGTTGTCTACTATTAATCTGTATTCCACAACCATATAAGTAAGTGTGTTTAACTTAATAAATAAATAAATATTTCCCCTTATAGTACCACAGGGGAAATTTGTCTCTGCGTTTAACCCATCCCTCAGGGAGCAGTGTGCTCCCCCACTGAGTGGCGCAAAGGGAGCAATCAGGGACCCTGAGTGACAAACTGAGTTTCGAACCTCTCTAAAACGTAAACGCATGGGTCCCTAACTACTCCCAATAGAATACTGTGAAAGTTAAACACTGTCAGCTTGTGAAGTTCGTAAAAATAACCAAAAATATGAAGTACAGTTATTTAGGGCTGGATGATAGAGGACAAAAAATATCGATAAAATAAAAATCATATTGGATCGATATCAATAATTATAAACTAATTCAAAACATATATTTTAAGTGCAGCCCTGACCATTTTATGCTGTTGCTTAGCAACCCTTTTTTAGATACAGAACTCACAAACACTGAATTCAAACTTTTTTTTATCAAAACTGCAAGTTTTTAAAAGAGAAAAGAACGTGCGCTTTCTGGACCCTTTGAAGGGGGCGGAGCTTGGTGACGGCGTCTGCGTTGTGATTGGTTGGGAGGATTTAACTGAGTGTAATATTAACCTACATGGCTAGACCGCATAATGAAGGAAAACTTTTATTACATTTAACTTTTTATTGACCCTTTTTTCTATCATCAATTTACGTGTATTGATCGTCCAACCCTACAGTTATTAGCAAATCCTGTTTTTCCCGACTTACCTCGAGACAGTTAAGTTGATTGTGACATTTTTCCAATATTTCTTCTTCCCAGAATATTTCAGACTCGTCAAACGCATCATATCTTTGTTCGATCATTTCCCCAGAGTCCCAAAACCATCTTAATTGTTTATACGTAGATGTAAGTATGCTAATAGTAGCACGTGTATGCTAACCATAGCATGTGCATGCAAAGTTGCTTCAAGACGTTGTGGATTGTTTTTTTTTATTTTTTCTTGACAGTTTTCATTGCATTTCTGTGGCTAGAATGGTGATAATTGGTCTTCGGCTTACAAAATAGTTAACTGAACACCAATGATGGATATCTGGTGTTAGCGGTTAGCTTGGATTATTTCCTGTTTCTCCAAACTGAAATCATCCCAGCTACATTTATCACCCAACAGCATCATAAAATAATCCAAACTGTGTGTTTTAAGAGGGAAAATTTAAAGGCAGGATACTGAGTTTATCCGGCCTGAGGACAAAGTGTGTGAGTCACTGCGTTTTGCTGCTGCTGGTGACCTTAATGTGAAATTCCTCTCTGGTTCAAGACGCCAGCTGATGTGGAAACCCCATCCTGTCCCCATGATTCCCTCGACTGATCCAACTAACCTCCGACCTGAGAACAACATTTTATCCTATTAACTGCAATATTTGTGCCTGTCTTGCATCTTGTGGCATTTTTTTTTGTATTCCTTTCAGTATTTTGTCTATTTCTAAATTCACTTAATTTGCTCCTTCTATTTTCCCATTTTCCATAATAATCCCTGGTTATTTTTCCACTACATTTATTATCTTTTGATTAGTTTTACTTCTGTTATGTTTTTTTTTAAATTAATTTTAATAAATCTTTTGAAATCTGTATGATCCCACATATTTTTGGAAATGTTTCCCATTTCCTGTGATTTTTTTATTTTGATTGTTTTCTCGTTTTCTTCATTTGCCTCCATCTTGCTTTTCCTATTTCCTATTTATTTTAGTTCTTCCAAGGTTTCTGTATTAATTTCCATCTACCTTTCTCCTTTTCTGTTAAACATCCCAACACTTACCTCTCCTCGTTTTTTTTTGTTTCCGTTTTCCTCCATTATAAAATTCCATTTTATTCCACTGCATTTATTTTCTTCTGGGCATAACACTGAGAATTATGCAGAATAATTCCTGTTCCCAGTGACGGTTTTCTCTGACCTTTTAACCCTGCTTTTCTGGGGGACGTTAGAGTCCAGCAGGATCAACGTGTTCGGACTCTCTGAGCTGCTTCGCATGCCGGATTATTTTAGCCTCGTCACATCAACATGTGCTGCTGCTGTAGCTGTTGTTGTTCTTCACCGTTTGTTCCTGTACTTTGACTTTGCACATGTTGATCCTGTCTAATCACATCATAAAAATCAGTGGCTGATATAGTTAGTTGAGTGCCGTAAGCCAAACACTGGCATGTGCTCCCCCCTTTCTATTGTCCTCATTAGTTTTTAACCTTTTAAACAGTCTTGGGGAAAAAGTAATTTCCCCACATGGTTCAGCAGCTTTTAGTAATTCCACCATCAGCAGAAATAGCTCTCAGCAGTTTTTTTTTTATTTTTTTGTGACACTTTTACTTTCCAACATCACTTGAGTTGATCAAGGTTTGCACAGATTATTTGCGTTTCAATCAAATTGAGGGCTGGACTTTGACTAGACCACTGAAACAGCTTGATTCTTTTGTTTTCCACACAGTCCCTTGTAGATTTGCTGCCATGTTTGTAATCACTGTTCCGCTAATTCAGCTTCAGATCCTGGATCCTCACATTTTGCTCCGGACACTCTGAGATGGAGCTCTAGGTTTTCTGCTATTTCTCTGAGCTTTGCACAGTTGGGCCTTAACTTATTCTTCCTCTTAACAATTGTTTGTGATGTGCGTTGTAGACAGAGTTCTTTGGTTGAGAGCAGACTTTATGGCTCCATCTGTTACTGACTACCCAGATCATCACACGTCCACTGCAGTGTTTGACAGAAGTTTTAATGCTTTTCTAAAAGGCTTCTCAGTTCATAAAAAGACTTTCCTGGTGGAACATAAAATCTTTTTCGGGTAAATATCAGCTGGAACTTTGTGTTCGTTTTGGTCAGCAGTGATTTTTGCCTTTAAACTCCCCTATGAGGGCATTTCTGCCCAGTCTTTCTTATTATTGAATGAACATGACCTTGACTGAGGCAAGTGAGTTCTGCTGGGCTTTAGCTGTTGTTCTGTTTTTTTTTTTTTCTTGGACCTCCTGAAGAATTCCCTGATGAGATCTTGGAGATTAAATGGGACGGAAACTCTTGCTTGCTTCAGAATTGCAAACCACAAGAACCTCCTGCTTTTACAGACGCTAACGCC
Source organism: Fundulus heteroclitus (assembly GCF_011125445.2). Classification (NCBI taxonomy): domain Eukaryota; kingdom Metazoa; phylum Chordata; class Actinopteri; order Cyprinodontiformes; family Fundulidae; genus Fundulus; species Fundulus heteroclitus. Next base: position 20,550,734 of record NC_046377.1, read on the forward strand.
AATAGGGACCGTTCTATCGATGATTTGATCAGCAACTTCTGGCTCTTACTTTCAATCTTCAGTTCTTTGGCAGCAGCAAGGGTGTAATTAGTTTCACACCCTTTTGGTTTTATCTTTTTTTGATAACCGTGGAAACTGTTGTGTGATTTTGAACAATCGAGGTTAGATATTTGAACAGTGAAGTTTCTCTGTGCTGATAGAAAATCAGGCAGACACTGAAGTTGCTGTTTATTTTCCAGGGTTTATTGAAGATGCTGATATATGGTGAGATCTGAATGGACAGAAATTGCTGACTAACCTTGCATAGGTTACAGACTCTGCCTCAGCGGCCAATGAAAAGCTCTGCAGACGGAAGCAGCAGCCAATCGGAGAGAAACGGTAAAAACAAACTAAAACAACCAACAAGACCAGAATAAAACCCCCACAGACCATCAGAAATAAACAAATATAGCTCTTAGTTTCTTTTACACAAAGCATCCAACTCTGAGACTTTCAGTTTGGACGACATTTTGGTTTCTGGCTGACAGGAAACATAAAATCTAACCAGCTGAAGGCAGCTGTCACCCTGGCAGTAAAACTCATGTTTAGACTGTGAATCCTGCAGCCATCCCTGCATGTTGGGATATTTTAATCGTCTTCACATCTCTCAGAAACTCTGCTAAGGTCTCACCATCATCATCTGAGAAATAAACCTTATTTATCAGTAGTTCAGCATTAAGCTGAAAAACAAATGAAGTCAGATAAATTAATGTCAAACACGTTTACAATAAATAAAGACTTAAAAAAATACATTTTCACAGAATAAAAAAAAAATGATTGGACTTGTTCCGCCTGAGACTTTAGCATTTGAGCAGAAATGACAAAAATGTGTCGTTTTGAAAGGATTCAGAAAAAACTGAACCCCCATACTACCTAAAGTTTTAATAATTAAAATATCTGAGATCAATTCCCTGCAATTTGCTTTATTTTTGCATGTACTTAATCTTCATTTATTTTCCTTTGTTGCTTTTTACATTTTTTTTTAGCTAGAAATGCATGTAAAGATGAGCAGAGCAGCTTCCTTATTTCTGCTTGTTTAAGAACAAAGTTTCCAGCAGCTTAATGATGCAAAGCAACTTAAAGTTGGCAGCAAATCCTGATTCCCTTCGTTTTAACGACTGATATATTGAAGACAGCGTGAAAGATGTGAGGATGAGACACTTCGGAGCTGATTTTAGTTCATTGGTGAGACCAAACAACTTTTCAGGCCGTTCGGAGGCCTCAAAGCAGCAACAAATCAAATTATTTCGATCAATAAATCCTAAAAATCTTTGAATACGTCGGCAGTTGCAGAGTGTTTCAGTTAGAAACTAATTTTACGGCTTATATAATCGACTGGAAATCAATCCTGTTCTGGCAGTTGGAAGCTTGTATTTAAATTTACTAAAGAGATAAAAACTGGACATTAATTTGGAAAAGTGACAAAGTTTTCATGTGTTTACTGCAGATCGAGCAGTAAAAATGTGGAGAGGAAACTCCTGCAAAACACGATTTGGTCCCTTCAGTGGCGTCTGCTGCAGAAAACTCCAACTCTGGCCTCCGAATATGAACATAAACCAGTTTAAAGACAATCAACTACCCTGACGGTGCTTTTAATCAATAATCTTAAATAAACTACCATTAATGTGATTCTGTCTTATATAACTAAAAAAAAAAAACAAAACAAGTAACATATCTGAATTTTCTCTCAATCCTTCGGCATTTTTACCACATAGCACCTTCGTAGCTTTTACGTAGTTTTTCCAGACTAATTAAAGGGATTTAAACCTGGCAGTTAGGAAACTTGTCGATGACACAAAGCTGCAGCACAGCTTACTTAGAGAAAGCATGGTTGTTATTCTGGCACCTAGTGGAGATATTGTGATGTTTGTGAGAAACATAGGGACATCTAAATTAATCTCAATCCTATTGTAAAGTAAATTTTCAAAATGTGAAACCTGTATATAGCGTCATCAAACACAGAGTGATATATTTTCAGTGTTTCCTCTTTGTATCAATCCTCTCAGCTGATAAAAACCCAGAATAAAGTTAATCAGAAAATTATAATTTTACATCAGGGGTGGAAAAGGTATTGCCCCCATATGCACTCGATAATGATATATATTTCAATTTGTGCACCTTTCCTCCACATTTTTTCCATCCACTAAACTTTCTGTTCATATGCTTGGATGCAGCACTATGTAAACAGCTAGTTTCTTTGGCAGTGAGCTTTTTATGTGGTGGCTGCGCATAACTATAAATAGATAATAAATGTGAGGTCTGCAGTCATACCCAACTTTGTGCATTATAGCCATAACATTTCATTTCTGTAACAATTGTCAATATTTAATGTTTTCACCTGATAGTGTAATCTTCTGAATAACTGAACTTTAGGTTTTTAATTATGTGTGAGTCGTAATCAACAATACCAGCAGAAATAATTCCCGAAATATAACACTGTTTGTATAATTAATCAATACGAGTTTAACTTTTTTAATTGAATTTCTGAACTTATTAAAAATTAACAAGATACCGCTGTAATTACAGACGTGACATAAAATGGTTTGGGTCTGACTCAACCGACTGATTAGGATGCTGAATATTTTATTTACTAGGACCCGGAATGTCTGGAGTGTCTAGAATGGCCACCAGAGGGCAGTAGGTGGTTGACGGCTGAGGTGTACAGATGCCTCTGAGGTACATGTGACCACCCAGGCGTCATAACCATCTGGTTTTTAAAACTTCGACTGATGGTCAGAAGAGCTGATAGCAATGTCTCTCCAGACGATGATGCAACTAGACTTGAAAGGTTGTTCAAGCAATGGAGCACTTTTTTCTGGATTAGTCTGGGAAATACAAAACAAATGTATGTTTTTTTTCTTCCTGTTCCTGTTTATGTAAAATTTTTGCCTTATTTTCATATACCTGTCCTGGCTGCACAGGTGTATAAAAATGAGATTCATATCATTTAAACTCTAGAGTCGAGAAAATTACCTTCTTAAGGGGTCTTACGTTTACGGTTTAAATGTAAATTGGATGTTTGTATAAAAATACAGACTGAAAATCTCAAAGTTTGATTATGGTAAAGTAATTGTTTAAACTTAATGCAGTTTTTTTCCCTTTAAACATGAAATTCTCCATCTTTGATTAAATAAAAACTCTTCCGTTTTCCTGTTTTCACAGTTTATGCAATACTTTTAAATCAATTTGTTAAATAAAGTTTAATTTGTTGGTTTTCTTGATGCTGCATCACATCTGAAGCGATACTTAAGTGTGACTAGATTCACGTTACAACCACAAGCTTCAGTCTATTTTATTGGTATTTAATGTGATAGATCAACACTAAGCAGCACATTATTTTAAAGTGGAAGGAAAATTATTGCTTTAACATTTTTTGCTGAAAAAAATCCAGACAATGTAGCACACATTTGTATTCAGCCCCTCTCTTTTTGACACCCCTAAAAAAAATCCAATTCAGCCAATTAAATTATGACCTCATTAGTAAATAGGGTCCACATTAATATAATTTAGTCTCAATGTAAATCCACCTGTTCTGTTTCTGGCTTCAGAGGTTTGTTGGAGAACATTAGAGAACAAAACTTGAAGACCAATGCACCCAGTAGACATGTCAGAGAGAAAGTTGTGATCCGGTTTAAAGCAGGGTCGGGTCCTACAACAACATCCCACCCTTTAAACATCTACCATATGTTTCTGTTAGATGCATGTTTCTGCATCTGTTCAATCCTGCATCTGGACGTCCACCTAGATGACAAGCTGGACAAGGAGAGCATTAAGAAGCAGCCAAGAGGACCCTGGTAACTCTGGAGGAGTTGCAGAGAGCCACAGCTCAGGTGGAAGAATATGAACGGTAAACTTCAGATTCACAAATCTGGTCTTTATGGATGAGCGGCAAAAATAACGCCACTCTAACCATATGGGAGACATAGCGATCAAGTGGAAGAAGTTGCTCTGGTCAGATTAGACAGATATTAAACTTTTTGGCCTACAGGAAAAAAAAAAAATTCTGTGTGACAGAAAAGTGACATCCCACATCGTCGTAAACACACCATCCCTATAATGAAGCAAGGTGGTGGCAGCATCATTCTGTGGGAAAGCCGCTCCTTAGCAGGCTAAAGAAGATGAAATACTAGAGAGTAGGATCCCCTTCCAACAGGACAACCAGCCTGAACATAGAGCCAGAGCTACAATGGGATGGCTGAGATCAAATCAATGACGCGTTAGAATGGTCTAGTCAAAGTCCACATTTAATTCCAGTTGACCATTGATGCTATTTTGTAAAGATGTGTATAAGATTTCAGTCTGTAGTAGTGAAAAACTGTTGGAGACATACCCTAAAAGACTTCCAGCTGTAATTTAGTAAAAGATGGTTCTGCAAATTGTTCACTCAGGGGGGCTGAAAACTTATGCATGCCACACACTTTCCAGATTTTTATCTGTTACAACTTAAAAAAATATATGATTTTCCTTACACTTCATAAAAATCCCATTAGAACCTATAAAATACATAGAATGTTTTGAGCTGTACATTACAAGATGTTGACAAGTTCAAGGTTGTACTGCAAAGCCGCAGAGATATACTGGAGCATTTGCTCGTCCAAACATCAGGTGGCGCTGTAGCAAACCCACCTGATCCTGTCTTGTAAGTTTGGACTTAAAAAAAAAAACGCGTCTTTAGAACATAATGTCGGCCCATTAGGAGCAGTCACGTCCATCGGTTCTTTCTGTCCTGCAGAAAAACCCGTCGCTCTCACAGCTCTGCTTCCCTGTCCTGATGCAGCAGCAGCAGCAGCAGCGCCATTTTACTGGCATGCAGAATGACTAATGCTGCTCTGCAGAGGAAACACTGAGTGCCTCTGCAGATCCATCAGCCCTCCCTGAACCGAAACGTCCCACAGCTCCAAGGCACATGAAGCAGGATCCTCTCCCTGCTCCTTCCTCTTCACTGAAAACATCAGAGCGAGCAAACGAAGGGGCCTGATGAGGGACGGATAGCCAAAATAAAACAGGCTCGCTTTCATTTCTCTCTGGTTTTAGTCTGGAAAGAATCTATTTTTGGTCCTGGCGGAAAGTGGCAGTGTTTGTGCTTTCATTAGATTTTTTTTTTTTACTCAATTTGTAAGCCTTTAATTAGAATTCATATAACATCTATATGATAATAACTCAGATGCTGATAAAAACTGATTTAAGTTTATCAGCCTGAAAACCGACTTGTTTTGAAGTGTAATTCCTGATTTATCTGGAAATGGGTCACTTGTCTAAGTAACCAATAAGCCCACAGAAGAAAAGCAGATAAATTCAAGCGACGCCTGTTGGTCTTCAGTAATCTGGACTCCTGTTGTTGTCCTGCACATAAAGTTAAACTCAGATGTTTCCCAGATGAAAACCAGCCTTACCATATTTTTACTAACATTAAATTGGATAAACTTGTCCTGCTTTAGCTCTGTGAGGATTACCAACATCATTTTTTTTTTTTAGCTCAGAAGTTTTCATTCATTTACTTGGTATTTGGTAGAATCGCCTTTTAAACTCTATGATTTTTGGTCAAATGTTTTGGATTTCCTTCTTCAAGCGTCTCTTGGTGCTTTTGCTTAAATTCTGGCCCAATTCGGACATAACTGCTGGAACTGGGTGAGAACTCTTAGCACATTTTCAGCTCTGCCCATAAATCGTCCATTTGAAGGAAAGCAGAGCTTTGTGATGGGCGCTCCAAAAACATTGACCTGAAGCCACTTTGTATCTAATGTGGTGGTGGAGACCCATGTCTGCCCAAGCATGCAGTCGAAAAGGAAAGCTGTCGATGTACCGCTCCGTCTGCACTCCGACCCTCACCTAAGAGCTCTGGATCATGAGCAAATGAGCAAGATCCTGGATATAAGTGGCTGAATGAGCTCACCCCGGAGACTAGCTCAGCCTTAGAGTAGGAGGAGGAGCTCTGCTATGCAGGGAGGTAGAGACACTGCTTCTTTTCATCAACAAGAGCCAGTTGAGGTGGTTTGGACATCTGATCAGGATTCTCCCTGGGCGCCTCCCTTTGGGGGTTTTCGGGGTGCGTCCCACTGGGAGGAGACCCTCGGGAAGACCCAGAACTTGATAGAAAGAGATGTCCGAGTTTCTCTCCCTGACCTGTTTGTCTCTTATTGCATTTGCAAACTGTAATCTGGATTTTTGTTGCCTTTTCTTCCCCATTAAGCGGCCTTTTGGCCTCTATAAGGTGAAAGACTCAGTTCTCTGTAGAGACATGGTTGCTAAAGTCAGTCAGGATCTTCACAAGAACATCTGCTTTTGCTGTTGGGTTGATGCTCTTATTTAGCACATGTCTGGGACACAGACTGTCCGTCCTGAGCAATATGACAGCTGGCCATTTTCATGGTGTTCATACTGGCATATGATTGAATAAATGAAAGAGGTACCTTCAGACATTTAAAAATCAGACACAAGGATGAACCGCACTTTTTGAAGGTACACTGTTCACCTCCCGGCATCTTGGTTGGTTCATTTTCATCTTTCTATGATGTCTTACAAGAAAGCAGCGTGTTTGAGGCGTTGCCTTTAAATACATCCCCAATTATACCTCTTTTAAGATTAGAAAGTCTTGATACCATCATCTGGGCTTTCCCTTTAAAGGCATAGTAATCCCAGTTTATGTAAACATCTGAATTTGAGGAGGGAAATAAAATCAATCCCCCAAAAAATACTTTTTTATCACTGCTTTAGCATAAAGAAATAATGTTGGTAATCCTCACTGACCTAAAATAAGTCAAGTTTAGTCAAATGCACTGTCAGACAGGGTTTCCTTTTATACAGTGTATATAAACATTTAGTATCAGCTGGATTTGACCAAATGAAAATTTGATTATTTGCTAGCAATTCTGATTATAGGCTGCAGCTTTGTGTCATCGATTAAGTTAGGTGAAGGGTTTTTTTTTAACCCGAAAATATGCAGTAAACTGTTCCCTCAGTGGCAGAAATGTGGGATCAGTGCATCATTATAACAGGAGAGGTTAAGCTGCACGACGTAAGCTCTTATAACAGGAGGCACTTTAGTCAATTTCATAACGAGACGGGCTTCAAGGCACTGGAAACTGATTTTTAGATATATGCTCTACGAACTTTGTTCAATATTATACTCCTTTTCTGTTTCAAACTAACAGAAAAAAAATGGGCTCACAAATCAAATTAAATGTTCCCATGCACTCAGTTGCCAAAGCTTTAAGGAAATACAAACAGGAGGAAAAAAAATCTTCAGAAAGTAATTATTTTTTAAGATTTCTTCTGTTTTAAGCACATTAGTTCCTTCTAACAGTTTCCTCCGTCATGCATTTTTTTCATGGAATAACGTCATCGCTCCTCCGTTTTCCCGCGCTCCGTCGAAAACTGCAAGCAATTTAATACTGACGTCATGCATTGAGTATACGTAGCTATATCATAGCTGTTTAGGCCATAATGCTGAAGTATTTTGACATGCCGTGATCTCCGAAGAAATAAATGTTGCTGTTCTCCTTAAACATTCAAGACGGAAATGCTCTGAAACAACTTTGACGATAAACAGCCAGAGCACTTCTGGTGAAAACAAAACGTAATCCGAGAGAGGAGGATGAGGGCCGAAGAAGACGACAACAAAAAGAAAAAAAGAAAATGAGGTAACGTTGTGTGCATGCTGATATAAAAGAGAAGAGTCTCCACATGCGTTTATATAAAGGAGCGTTGCATGGCATCAAACCTTCAGCTGACCTGCAGCGGCATTGGTGCAGATCGTCCCTCCACAAGTCTTCACGAGTTTCCTGTTTGCTTCTCATAAAGTGCCTGAAATTTTGCCATGTAATTTTTTTTTTTTTCCACAATTTTCTTGCATGTGCTGCAGAAAGCACATACGTTTGTGACTGTAATCCATCCGCAGCGTGGTTGTTCAAGGAGAAAGTTGTTCTCGTGAATCTTCGATGGGCTTTCGTCCACATGGTTGAGTCTATTGCTCCAAACCAGGCAACTGTCCTTTTCATCAAAAATGTATCGTCCAGTTTTATCATCTGTCCTCCAATTTAGTCCTCAACTTTTAAATTGAATACATAGAATAGGAAGCTAAAACACTTTTTATTGTTAATATTTATTATGATTTTCCTAAATGATTAATGTGTTTTCAAGTCAATATAAAGTGCTTCAATAATCTAAATAAACCAGATTTCTTTTCACAAATGTTGGATTTGTGCTACTCAGCTCTTAAAAGCTGGAGCATTTAAAACATTATAAACCAATAAATGTCTTAATAAAAAAGAGATGGCAGTGAATTGTTGCAGTAAATAGGTTTAAAGTTATGGTCCAAATACAGCAGATCTTTGCATGTTTTAAAAGAGGCACTCCATCAATTTAGTATTGCACGATCAGGGATAAAAAGTGATTGATTAGCAATCAATCACTTATAATACCACTAAGTCAACATAGACTGAAATACCCCTGTTTTTCATTAATGGGAATGTCACAAGAACGTTATATTTCCCAGCGAGCAACTGAATCATGCTCCTCTATCTTTAAAACATGCACCTATTTGTAATATATATATTTTTTTTATCATATTAAAACATGTTTTTAAGCCATGGCAGAGAGCAGTATGGCTTTTGATTGGCAGATGGGCTCTCAGGATGTGGATTATAAGTAATGCCTGCAAAGTGGTGGGTATTTGTTCATAATTTTGTTCATAATGTTTCCATTTTGCATTTCCCAAGTTTGAGATATGTTTTTATATTTCTAAAGCAAATTTGAAGCTCTTCAGATGGGGTTTTAACATCATTGGGGTCTTTTCTACAATTCTCCTTGTACTTTAAACATGCCTCTGCACCAAAACTAAATAGCTGGATGTCTAAGACTGATAGTGTAAAAACATTTGACATATTAAAGGTAAAATGTAAATCAATAAGTAACAACATTTTCAGACTGCTGTCTGACAATGCATGGGTTACACTTAGAAAACTCAGTAAATGTCAAACACTCCTGGAACTGGGTTATAAAGTTGTTGGCAGTTTGTTCGGTATACAAAAATAGGACCTCTAGGATGTGAAACATGCCTTGAGACAAAAAGGAATAAAGCTTGATGTCAAACATTGACATTGCAAACTTGCTTAATTGTATGAAGTGCATGTGATGTTTAAATTCAATATTAAATACATTTTTTTACAGTATTGAGGTCAGCTTAAAATTATTTGGGCCTTGTCCACCGTTCAAATTCAAAGCCTTTTTAAACCTAATGCACATCTCTGAGGTTGTTAAAAATTTTAACCAACCTCTTTAAGAAAATCAATCTGTCAGTTCATGACTATACTGCAGTGCCTTGTAAATGATTGAGGCTCGTCAAGGATACAAAATGACGACAAAGTAAGACATTTAGCAATTACAAGATGTCCTAATGGCTAAAAGGAATACAATTTGGAGTCTGAAGTAAGCAGTGGCACCTCCTTAATTGTATAAGATATACCAGAGTTCATATGGTAGAATATTAAAACAATAACTTTCCAAAATATTGACATTATAGTATCTATTTGTAGTTTTCTCCAAGATGCCAAATCTTGTCTCTGTCTTATTTTATCCTGGAATAACCCCTGTAATTCTGACAATTCATTATAACAATGTGTTGGAATATGAAAACTACAGTAGGGTTTTGTAGAGGGCCCAGGACATGACATCATTAGGGGCTGGTTTGAAGGGGAGAAAAATACAACAACATTCCTCTGGACCAGGATAGTTGAGCTTAACATCTAAAATGAGTAGTGTAACCCCTTTTATTTTATGGTGCTGATTGGAGAACATTAATTATTGATTTTCAAAAACATGATTGGGTATTGTCTGGTATACTTAACAATAATGAGTCAAACAGATCAAAAATGTTAAATTGATGGAGTAACCCCTTATATTTTGTAACATACATCTGACATTTGTTTAAAGTAGAAAACTGAGTTTTAAACTCTTGAAGCCAGGTAATACTATTGGGGGCTTGTCCGGGATAAAGACACCTGGTCCAAAGTGATTAAATATGATAAGTAAAACTGGCAGTGAAACTTATAAAAAAATTTTTGGAATGGATACAAATATTTAACCTAACTTTGTGCCACGATCTGCTTGGTATCGCTTCACTATGAGTGTATTAAAGTCTGTTTTGAAAGAATAATGTTTAAAAAAAGAGAGTAAAATGCACCTATAGAGTTAAAGCATCCAGATATTTCTACAATATGTACAGCAGTGTGTCAGGTGCTGCCTCACACATCGGTGAGCAGCTTCCCCCTGTTCACACAGTTCTGGCTGGGGGCAGTGCAGTTGGCAGTTCTAAGGTTTGCTTCCCTAAAGTTATCAATGCTGTTGTTCAAGTCCTCATCTATCTCCATGTACTCTGACTTGCTGACCACAGAAGAAGTGCGGCGGCTTGAGTTGGTTTCTGATGCCAAGTTCTGGTTGCTGATGTTGAGCAGCTGAGCTTGCTCCTCACCCTCTGTCTCCCGGTGGTAGAAGTAGTTGAAGTTGGACACGATGACTGGTACGGGCAGTGCGATGGTCAACACCCCAGCTATGGCGCAAAGCGATCCAACAATTTTCCCTCCGATGGTCACAGGATACATGTCCCCATAGCCAACGGTGGTCATAGACACCACAGCCCACCAGAAAGCATCCGGGATGCTGGTGAAGAATGACTCCTTTTCCTCAGCTTCAGCAAAGTAAACAGCACTGGAAAATAAAATCACACCAATGAAGAGGAAGAAAATGAGCAACCCCAGCTCCCTCATGCTTGCCTTGAGAGTTTGCCCCAGAATCTGGAGCCCTTTGGAGTGTCGGGATAGTTTAAATATCCTGAATACCCTCACCAGACGGATCACCCTGAGAATGGCTAAAGATGTGGCCTGTTCACCTCCTCCCCTTCCCTCCCTGTTGCCTTGGTCGTCAGCTAGCTCTGTGCCAAGAGTGATGAAGTACGGGATTATAGCCACAATATCAATAGTGTTCATCATGTTCTTAAAGAATGCTGCTTTGCTTGGGCAAGCAAAGAAGCGGACTATTAGTTCAAAGGAAAACCAGATGATGCAGAGTGTCTCCACCAAAAAGAAGGGATCTGTCAGGATGTTTGCTTTGTAAAACATGGTGGTGTTGCCCACCTGGTGTATGCGGTCATTGGGGTCCTCCTTTAGCTCCGGTAAAGTCTCCAAACAAAATATGACTATTGAAATAAGAATGACCATCACTGAGACAATGGCAATCCCCCGGGCTGGCCCCGAGCTCTCTGGATGCTCAAAGAGGAGCCAAATCTGCCGCTGGAACTCCTTCTCTGGCAAAGGCCGCTCCTCTTCTCGAATAAATCCCTCGTCCTCCCTAAACTTCTCCATAGCCTCTGCACCAAGTTCGTAAAACTTTATCTCCTCTGAGAACATGTCCAGTGGGACATTTACTGGCCTCCGCAACCGTCCTCCGGACTGGTAATAATACAAGATGGCATCAAAACTTGGGCGGTTCCGATCAAAGAAATACTCGTTTCTTAAAGGGTCAAAGTAGCGCATCCTCTTCTTCGGGTTCCCGAGCAGCGTGTCAGGGAACTGGGCGAGGGTCTTCAGCTGGGTCTCAAAGCGCAGCCCAGAGATGTTGATGACCACCCGCTCACAGCAGTCGTGATCATTGTGGTCGTCGTCGAGCGGGTAGGGGTCCTGTGGGTGGCCCGGCAGGGTGGAGGTATCGTCCATGTTTTCTGTGGACACCACAGTCATCCTTCCTGGTGGGTGGTGGGCAGGAAGGGGAAGCGGTGCGTAGGTGGTGGGAGCAGGTTGGAGTGGAGAGGCTCCTACAGATGCCAGGAGATGTGCAGAGCCTCCCTCCCTATCACCATCATCATCTTCACTGTCTCCATCGTCTCTGAACTGAACGTTCCCTCAGCAGTGCCTCTCCTGACACCTGGAACAGAGTGGAAAATAACACCCAGTGTCCTCAGAAAAGGCAAAAACTCGCTCACAGATATTTCTCAACATGAGCCTCTCTCCAGAAGGAAGCAGCACCTCCACAAGCGTGTGTATCATCTTCTGGATTTTACCGCATACACCAGTGTTGAAGTTTGCAGCCCTGCTGCACTGCCTCTCTCTGCACCTACAGTTCTCACTCATCCAACAGCTTCCCACTCAAGCAAGCGTTTACACATACATCAAACGGAGCAATAAAATCTCCTCTGAGTGATGGACATCAGAGATGAAACGTACCTGAGTTGGAGAGCAGCAGATGGAACTGGTCGTCCTCTCCAGCCGCCCACCTCAACTCTGGCTTTAATACCAGCAGATATCTCTTTACAGTGTCTCTGAAATATTAATAGACTATGTTGTCTTGGTCAACATCCGTATCCTCTTGGTGTTGGTTTTCAGCGTCAGTCGGTAAAGCCCGCAGGAGGAGGAGGAGGAGGAGGAAGAGGAGGAGGTTTCTGATGGCTCTGAATGCAGCAGCAAAAATCTCGACTGGCTATTTCTTAAAATCATACTGGAAAACAAGGAGGAGGAGGAGGGAGAGGAGGAATAATGAGCTGGATGAAGCTCACATTCTGACGGGAAGGACCGGACTTTGCTGCATCAAGAGAAAAGGGCTTAAAAAAAATCAGATGAAGGAAAGGAGGAGAGGAGGGAAAACGAGGCAGAGGATCCCGCTGCAGAGACTCGATATGTGTCCGTTAATTTGGGAGCATATTGCAGGATTTCATGAGGAGAGGAAAGAGAAGTGAGTGGAGCAGGGAAGGAGGGAGCGAGAGAAAACAGGAGGAGGAGGGGGTGAGGATTCGACGCAATGCAGACACACTGTACAGCACACAGAGAGAGAGCTACAGTAGCGGCTAGATGTCAGCAGAAACAGCCGCACGACTCCTGTCGGGGAAAGTTCTCCTGCTGGGAGCCCGGTGAGGAAAACACCGAGGGGCGCTCGGTGCACAACGTGACTCTCCTGCAGCTGTCAAACAGTCCAGATCTGACATGGAGAACCTGCCAACTGGGCTTCAGTTCTGACCCAGGAGTGTGTCAGAACAAGCTCTGCAGGTCTGCCAGAAATCATATATATATATATATATATATATATATATATATATATATATATATATATATATATATATATATATATATATATATATATATATATATATATATATATATATAATATGCAACCCTCTGTGTGTGTGTTATTACGATTAAATCATTAAGATCAGGTATGGAGTCTGCTGCAGTGGTCTGAAACAGAGGGGTTGTTATGCCGGGGGCTCAGTCCGGCCAAGAGATAAACAATTTAAATTTTTCTTTAACTTATATATTAAAATAATATATACCAGGTCTCTGCCTAGGCAGATTTTTTTCCTGTTCTGAGAATTAAAGAAAATAAATGAAATCTCTTCATTTACTTAGATTAAATTTTTCATTGTTTAAAAAACATCTGTGAAAAAATAAGCATTGAAATATTGAAAGTGTGACTATAAAGATTGATATACAGTGGTGTAAAAAAGTGTTGGCCTCTCTTCCTGATTTACTTATTTTTTGGCATATTTGTCACACTTAAGTTTTTCAGAACATTAAACAATTTTACATATTAGTCAAAGATAACACAAGTAAACACAAAATCCAGTTTATAAATGAAGATGTTTATTATTAACAGAGAGAAAATCCAAACATACACGGACCTGTGTGACAAAGTGATCACCCACTAAACCTAATAACTGGTTGGGCCTTCCTTAGCAGCAACAACTGCATTCAAGCGTCTGCGACAACTTGTAGTGAGTTGTTTCCAGCACTGTGGAGGAACTTTAGCCTGACTCATCTTTGCAGAATTGTTGTAATTCAGCCACATTGGAAGGATTTTAAGCACGAACAACCTTTTTAAGGTCACCTCATAGCACCGCGATAGGATTCAGTTCAGGACTTTGACTAGGCCACTCCAAAGTCTTAATTTTGTTTTTCTTCAGCCATTCAGATGTGGACTTGCTGTTGTGTTTTGGATCATTGTCCTGCTACAGAACCCAACTTGGTTTTAGCTTGAGGTCACAAACAGATGACCGAACTTTCTCCTTTTTCTTTTTTTCGTTTGGTACAGAGTAAAATTAATGGTTTCAGCAAGTCTTCCAGGTCCTGGGGCAGCAAAACAAACCCTGACTATCACACTACCACCACTAGGGGGGTCGTGATACAACTTTTTTCACCTTCGATACGATACCGATATTGTAGCTTTCAGTATTGGCTGATACCGATATTGACCCTATAACGATATCAGCAGGAATTATATATACTTTTATTACTTATTTTGTAGCGTTTAATGTTAGAAAAAGGCTTGATCAAGTGAATTATTCAAACAGAAAACAATGTTCAATATGAGAACAACTGACCTATTTATTATTAACCAATGGGTTACATAAACTACAAACTTAAATATAAGAATATTCTACAATTGAATTGTGTGTGTGTGTGTGTGTGTGTGTGTGTGTGTGTGTGTGTGTGTGTGTGTGTGTGTGTGTGTGTGTGTGTGTGTGTGTGTGTGTGTGTGTGTGTGTGTTACAACTTCTTTCTGGTAGGCACTACAGAGCACAGTATGCCAAACCAACATCTAGTGAGAAAAGCTTCTTCAATTCAATTCAATTCAATTTTATTTATATAGCGCCAAATCATGAAACATGTCATCTCAAGGCACTTTACAAAGTCAAGTTCAATCATATTATACAGATTGGGTCAGATTATCTTCCCACAAGCAATTTCTCTACTAAACAGCTGACTGACTCAGTGTAAAAAAATAAAATAAAAAATACTCCTTTGCAATAACCCAGTAATTGTGCCTCTAATCAATGGACTGTACATACATGTACATAACACCGCATGTTGTACTCATTTATTCCAGCATTCCCATTTTCTGCACTCATCACACTGTGGACATGTATGTTTGTATGTGTATGCTCCCCTGTACATTGCTCCCATCTTCGACATGTACATAATAACAATGGAAATAATATTTACTCCTGCATCGTTTGTATCGTTGCGCTCATTGTACCATTGCAATATTGTCTTAGGCTGTCTGCCTTGTTCATAGGGTGTCGATATATGTTCTCTTTACTGCAGACTGTTGATTTTTATGCTGTTTGATTTTTTTTTTTTTAACTGCATTATTGTGCTACTGTGTTATTGTATAAGTAAGCACATCGTGAGCATTGTACAATCCAGAGTAAAATTCCTTGTATGTGTACACATACCTGGTAAATAAAGCTAATTCTGAATCTGTTCACCATCTCAAATCTGCTAAGTTAATTAATTAGTTAATTAATATAAATCTGAAATTTGAAGATGTATAATTTTTAATTGAACAACTGTCTGATAAAGGGTGCACTCGCTGACTAGATGAGGATCAGTTAGGACTTGTAAGTAGCCAGGAGAGCTCAGGACTATAAAACATTAATTTTGTTATTTTTCATATTTAATAAGTAATGTGTTGATTGTTTAAAAGTAAAATCCATTTTTAAGCAGGTTCTTGGAAACTGTTTTTTCAATGTGAACATGTAAAATAATACTACTAATGCATCAAAACTATGGTTGTTGTCAATCATCAGAGCCTGATGATAATCAAACACTCCTTTTAATGTAATTATGGAAATTATTTAAGTAGTTTTATGCAGCTTATTAAATATACTAGCCTTTAAAGTGTTACGACGACCAGGATACAATGTTTGATTTAAATATTTCAGGCAGAAGGGGTGTTTAAAAGACTGACATGTCTAAAGTGATAAAAATAATAATATATAATTTTAATAAGATTTCAGAAAATTGACATCTTAGGATTTTAAAATCCCCTTTAATGGACATAATTTCCTTCCTGATTGTTCTTTACTGCCGAGTCATAATTTAGTGTCATTTGTAATATAATTGAACACTCGTGTATGGACATATCTGCGAGCTTTGGGGTCTGATGATGAACCTGTGCTGATAAATGGGAGATAAAGCATTCGGAAGAAGAGGTGGCTGCAGGATGGGGCAAGAATGGGGATGTTACTCTGGTCTGTTGTGATGAAGAAAGGACTAAGTTTGAAGTTAAAGCTTTGGATTTACTGCTCCATCTACATACCAACCCTCAGCTATGGTTAGGACATACGGATCATGGTTAAATGAGCTTCTTGCGTTGGATGGATGGATTCACTTTAGGGGCTCCATCATTTCGGGAGAGCTCCCAGTAAAGCTGCTGCTCCTCCTCACCGAAACCTGAGGTGGTTGATCTTATCTGGATGGATCCTCCTCCATTTGGAAGTTTGTCTCATTTCTAGGAGGACACTCTGGGGCAGACCCAGAACGCTCTACTAGAGGGAGGTGTATACCTTGTTGCTTGGGAACACCTCCTCCAGGGGGTGCTGGAGAGTGTCACTCCACAAATGCCCCTCGGATATAATGAACTAAGACAGACGGAATGGATGGCGGGGAAAACTTTTTATCAAAAATAGGTTAAAAAAAAAGCAAAGAAATGACCAGTAAGCTTAAATCCATTTTAAAAATAGCACTGTTGTTGTCAGATGTAGGGATAAAACAAGAATTTTATGATGTGATTATAAACAAAGTTGATACTGTTTCCAGAGATCTTGTTATTTTTGGTCTAATTTCCTTTTTACATTTTTAGTATACATTCTTGTGCTCTTTACAGTGAAATTAAAGCAATAAGCAAAATAAACGTGGAAAACTATTTTGTTATCAGGGCTGTGCCAGAGCTCCACCTCTCCATTGACCAAAGGTTTTAAAAGGACTTTTGTGATGCAGACTGGTTGATTTTATTCACGTTTATCAGTGAAACTAAAAAGGTTTTGCCCTGAGAGAACAGAGTGTAATAAAATATCAGCTGTGCGGCTGATCGAGGGGAATGTTCAGCATGTCCTTGTCCAAGGATAAAAGGTGACCGCTCTATATTCAGACTTCCAGCGTTCGTCACTCCCGAGTGTCCGACAGCTGGCTGAGCTTCTGCCGCGCGGCTGCTCCCACAGCATTCCTGAAAACTAAATTTGCAGAGTGCCGGTGGGACAAACGTCTGCCCAGGAGAAATTACAGCATCCTGGAAGACTATTCAAGCAGGGGCAGCATGAGGAGGGATATGTTGCGCTCAGACGTCCAACTGTTCCTACTTCTGTGTCAGTGTGGAGTGATATGTAGAATATGTGACAAAGTTATTGTCCCACTCTTGGCGACAACAGCAGCCACCGATTGTTTCCAGGAACTGGAAACAAGTCTTTTACATGCCTCTAAAGAAATGTTGGCCCACTCCACTTCGCAGAATTGTTGAATTCAGCCACGCTGAAGGATTTACAGGCGTGAATTACGTATTTAGGGTCACATCACAATGTTTAAATTGGAATTAAGTCAGTTTAAACATTTATTTAGACTTTATTTTTCAATCAATAATTGAAAAATAACTGAGGCCTGCAGAGCTTCAGGGTTCATCTGTGACCTCCTTAATGAGTTACAGATGGGCTCCTTCAGTACTTTAGTTTGGTTGGTCATGCCTGGAAAAAGTGTGTTTTGCCTTAGAAATGGCTCAATAATCCTTTTTTGGCTTCTTGAATTTTTTGAGCACTTAATGCTTCCTTCTGTTGTGACAAGCTTAATGAATTGAGATGCTGACTTGGCAAATGTCCACACTGCCAAAAGTACCAATATGGGGTTTAATCTTGACCTCAACCACACAGATATTTATGGAGGATCGTCAAGAGAACAACGAGAGACACCATAGTAGGTCTGCACAAAATATCGCCGATATGTTATTTTATTACATGCATTATGCATATCGCAAAGGACTGTTTAGACTTGGAATGTAAACGTGCACAAAAATAACAGTTTGGCAGGTATTCAGGTTTTAAGGTCCTGGTTTGGGATTTTTTCCGGGATGCTTCAATCTATCAAAGCAAAAATAATGATGATGATGATTAGCCATTTGGACAGAGACGTGCAGCCGTAGATGTTCACACCTGAGACTAATGACATCTTCCAAAATGTTCTCAGAGTGATAAAAGCACAAATGAGAAAGGGAGGAAAGAAGAAAATGGGGAGATATTACCGCTGATATCATCATCCCAATATTTACCAATATTGTCACCATTGCAAAACGTTCTGATATTGTGCAGCCCTATACCAGAACCAACAATGCAGACAAACTGAACGGCGCTATCAAAGCAAAATAGAAAGCAAGTTTTGGTTAGAATTACTGAAATAATAATTCATGTGGGGGTTGGATGGCCTAGTGGTTAGAGCAGGGTGCAAGTTTGCTGGTTCACATCCCACAGACTGCCACTCTGGGTCCCAGAGCAAGACCCTGAGCCCCAGAATGCTCCCCGGGCGCCACACAGTGGCAGCCTGCTGCTCCCTCAGAGTGGGTTAAATGCAGATGACACATTTCTTTGGAATGTATGTTGCATTGACAAATAAAGATCATTAATATTATTATTGGATAAATTAACTTCAGTCATTTTCTAATTAATTGAGGTACATTTTTACTTGTTCATTGGGTCTTGGTTCCTGCTTTGCATCCTTATTATGTATGCATTCATTTGAATTATTTTTGCATGATTTTGTTTTCCTCCAAGTGTCTGTCTGTGTCATAATTGGTGTTTTTGCTGAGGTGTTTATCTCGTTTATGTCCTGGTTTTCTCAACAAGACGTACTAAAATGTATGAAGTCTACGCCGAGCTTGTAGTTGGAGGGGAGTCACAGCTGATGCCGATAATTTCTCAACACCAGGGATTAGAGCAGCTGTACAGCACCTGCCCACACGCAGCTGTGAAGGGAAGCATGAAAACGTGAAAACTCGACAAGGTGGTGGAGGAGAACCTGACAAATTGTTGGACACACATGTTCACGGGTCGCACAGATGAACACCATGACTTCATCCGGACCGTTTCATCTCCTGTCAGATGATCCGGTCAGGTCGCTGCTCTACAAAAGAGAGGCTTCTGCTGCTTTAACCCGCCAAGTGTCGGGTTACAGCTGCTTCTTTACCAGCGCTGAAACGTAAGATGGATGCCTAAAATCCCTCCTCAAAGCAAACGGAAACTTTAATGTAAGCACTGGAGAGCATCGTCTCCTGACTGCCCCGGCAAAGGTTCAGCTAACCTTTGAGCTCCTCCAGGCCACAGATTGCTCTCCTGGAAGGCACTGATTGGAAGATATCAAAAATAGCACATTAGCCATTTACATTTACACAAGCTATACTTTCAAGGTAACCTTTTTAGTGAACCAGCAAGTGAGTAGAAAGAAGATCATTTGATTTGGGTGTACAGAAGCTGTAATTACAGTGCCCTTTATTCATACACCCTTAAACATTTTCACATTTTGTCATGTTTCAGCCATGATCTATATAGATCTATATATTTAGTTGGGATTTTATGATAGACCAACACAAAGTAGTGTGTAATTAGAAAGTAGTGAGAAAATATTTTTTTTACCTCCAAAAGTGTGGTGTGCATGTGTATTCAGCTCTCCTGGGGTAATACATTGTATAAACACCTGTTGCTGCAGCTGCAGCTCCAGGTCTTTTCTGGTCTATCTCTACCAGCTTTGCAGACGTAGACACCGAAGCTTTTTGCTCGTTCTTCTATGCATTATACCGGCGCTTCCTTCAGCTGGAGATCATCTGTGGGCATTAACTTTCAAGCCCTACCCTTTAAATATAGTTGGATTTTTCTATCAGATGAATATGCTTTGGATTAAATCCATCCATTATAGCTCTGGTTGTATGTTTGGGGCTATTGCCCTGCTTGAGGTTTATCCTCAATTTAGATCCATGCATGTTTCCATCAAGTCTGCCCAGTTTCTCTGTTCCAGCTGAAGAAGACCATCCCCACATCATGATGTCGCAATCACCATGTTCCAACATAAGGGATTGTATTCTCAGGTTGATGTGAAGTGCCACACACAGTCATATGCCCCCTTTTGCAGCAACAACTTCCATCAAGCGTTTTGGATAACTGTCACTGAGTTTCGCCGTGGATGAATTTTGGCAGGATTGAGCTGCTTAAGGTCATGCCGCTCCAAAACGTTTTGTTTTATGAGTGCTCTTGGTTTGAAGGTAACAAACTGCCAGATTTTGTTGGGGACTTTCTGGTAAAGAGCAGTATTCATTTCTCCATCAATTTGGCAATCCAGGTCCTGAAGCAGCAAAGCAATTACCATGTTTGTCATTTTGTAATTTTTATAGGATGTTGTCTTTGTTTTACAGCAGATTTAGTCCTTAGAAAATGCTTTGGAACCCTTTACAGACTGATAGATGATATTGATTTTGCTTCCACAGTTTTCCAAAATTTTGGAGAAATTATTTGGGTAGATTAGATACATTGTTTAATAAACATAAAGTGCTTTCTGAAAGTCAATATGGATTCAGATCACAAAGATCGACAGCAATGGCAGTCATTGAATTGATAGAGGAAGTCACCAGCGCCTTAGATAATAAGAAATCTGCAGTTGATGTATTTATTGATCTCAAAAAAGCTTTTGACACAATAAATCATGAAATATCAATTAAGAGATTGAAGCGCTATGGCATCTGGGGAGTAGTCCTGCACTGGATGAAAAGTTATCTAAGTAACAGGCAACAATTTGTGCAAATGGGTGACTTCAGTCATCGTGCTTGGCCATGATCTCTACTACACATGGTAATAATAGCTACGCCAATATAGACTCTCGTTTTCTCCCAATTATTTTTTTTTTCTTGGTTGCTCTCTCTTCCCTCTCGCTGGGCAGAGGTATGGGTGGTCCTCAGATAGAGAAAACACGTATGGCTGACAGTTTGTCCCCTTTCGGCCTCAGAAAACCCACCTCCTAGTGGGTGCACCATCACCTATGTATTTATAAACTACTAATTCTAAGTTATGGGAACGCTTTCCTTTTTTTTATGTGATGTTATTAAACTTTGCCAGAATATGTATTTATAAATGCAATACTTGATTTTTGCTAATTTAAAGGCAAATTAGTTACACACTGTCCCTTTAAGCTCAGTCGTAAATGTATCGCTTGATACAATTTGATGAACTATAGAACTTTTTAATGTAAATAAAACATAAAACTTTAGGACATTTAATAATTAGGGGTATCCATTCATAATAGGCGACATTGGCAAAGCGGCTAGGGTGTTTCTCCTGTAACAGGCGGGTTGCCTGCTGGCAGTGGTCAGAGGGCCCAGTGGCGCTTATTGTCTGGCAGCTTCTTTTCTGTCAGTCTGCCCAAGGGCACCCTTGGTTACAATGTAACTCACCACCATCAGTCATTGAGTGAGTCGGTGAATGACTGAATATAGTGTGAAGCGCCTTGGGGTCCTCAACAATTGATTAGGCCATTTACCATAAATGTTTAAATGTGTCAAAATATTCACAAGAATCCTTGGTTGAATAATTATACTGGTGCCATTGGACTGGAGTGCAGGCTAGGGTAGAAAAAAGATGGGTCGCAGGTTTCTCTGACAAATAGTTGCCATAATCAAAAACCCTCGAAAGCTTCCATATCTAAATCTTTTTCTGATACCTCTGCCTCTTATAGCCCCAGTAAGAGGTATGAAAGGCCACACAAGGTTTTAAAACCTTGTGTGGCTTTGGTTGACCATTTTGAGCCAGTTTTCCTTTCCTATGGAGGAAAGCTTGTATCTATCATGAAGCTATCAGGCTCTTCTTTTGTTGTTCCTCCTCAGTTCCTCAAAAAACATCTCCCTTTACATGGTCCTTACATTTTGAACTCATAAATAGTAGTTTACCTTCTGATATTGTTCAAGGCGGTTTCGAACATGCAGCTGTGCAACCATGGCTATAAAAATCTGGCTTTGATTACTCTGTCCTGACACATTTCAGGCTGTTTTCTAGGGTACATTTTATCGGAGCAGTTTTGGAAATACATAACTTTAGCTCCTTTCTTGTGGAAAATTATATCTTTAAATTTTTCAAACAGGGTTTAAATTTTGCCAAAGCACAGCATCAAGTTTTTTTTTTAATTTGTGTTAAAGTTGTAAGTCTTCTTCTGCTGATCTTCCTTGGGGGTGGCGGGGTACCCAAAGGCTTTATTCTTGGACCTCTTCTATTCTCTTTGTACCTGCTTCCACTTGGTGCCATTTTAACATTAAGTTAGTTGGCTTGTCCGGAAATGTATTTTGTGGGTTATTATACGTGACTAAATAATTTTATTTAATACTCTTCAGATTTCAGGGTAAAACTTGTCACCTGTCATTTAATAAAAGCCAAATGAATTATAGAATTACAGGCTGATTTCAGAATAAACAATATATGTTGACTTGAAATGTTATTGCTAACAAATTAGTATATTTATTATTTTTGGTTTGGATTTATTATGTAATAGTTGCTTTTTGATTTCTTGCTTTGCTGTATTAAACGTTCAGTCTGAGTAATTACTCTGATAAGCCCCAGACTAATTAACAGAAAACTACATGATTGTTAGGTCTTTGATTCCAGTGTTTCCAGTGTTGTCTTGTGATGGTTTGGGCTGTTCTCCTTCACATGAGCAGAGGAGTGGAGGAGGAGGAGGAGGAGGAGGAGGAGGAGGTGGGGGCTGCTTCTGCTACATGCAAACCGGCGAGGCATCCCTCGTGGCAACACGCAGCCCTGTCATCTCCTGCCTCGTGCCTGAATCATTGAATCAGGGG